>NC_090120.1:1692500-1807500 GCF_023973825.1 Plasmodium brasilianum | reverse complement strand
AGTGCAGCGGGCATACTAAACGAAGATGAAGCAAAGATTGTTGTAAGTGCACTAGAGTTATCCCAATACAAAGTGATACATATTATGACTGATATAGATTATGTGTTTGGAATTGATTATAATAGTTTTATAAATTACCATACGATAAAGAAAATTTTGAAAAGTGGGTTTTCAAGAATACCTGTGCTTAATAGAAACATATCTGAGTGTGTTGTAGGTCTTATACATATTAAAGATTTAATAAACATATGGTTTGGAATTAACAAAATAATCTTTGATACTAATTCTTTAGTACAATGCAGAAAAAGAAAAGATAAAAATAAACACATGTATTATAGAAAAGGAACAGGCTCTGGTATATTTCACATGATAAAACTGAAATCAAAGAAAATTAGAATAGCAAATAAAATATGCTCCTATGATGATAAAGAAATGCAGAGTCGATCTGCACTGGGTAAAGAAACACCAAAAGAGAATCAATGGAAGAAGCAGAAACCGGATGAGGATAAAAGTATGAATGATAAATATTTCCATGTTTTAAGTAATTACAATGGTAAGAAAAGGAACGGAACCTATGATACAAATACGGAAGAAAATGATAGTGACCTAGACAGTACGATTGGCAAAGATGATGATAAAGATATAGAAAGGGATAATCATGTGGTCAATATGAAAGAGAAGAGCAAGACAGGAAATTCTAAAGGAAGTGCCGTTATGAGAAATACTAATAAGAACAGATCTATTTACAACGATAAGGGAGTCGACGAGAATATGGACAAAACGAAACATTCTGATACGGACAGTGAAAGAGGGGCCCCTGAAAATTCGGACCAAGAAAATGTAAAAATAAGCATCGAACAGATGGGCAAAGATAAAGGGGGGGTAGTGCAAAAAAAAAAAATAAATAGCAAAAATTGCAAAAATAGGAACAGTAGTAACAGCAGCAACAGTAGCAACAACAGCAACGACGGCTATATTAATGGTAAAAAAAAAAAAAAAAAGAGAGTGAAAATTAACGTAGGGGACGAGAAGACGACCAGCAATAATTACTACAGCGCAGGTGATAGAAAATTGCGGAGAGACGATGAAAAAACAAATGAAATAGTAAACCCCTCGAAGTTAAGGGAAAAAAAAAGAAAAAAAATTAAAAAGTCGTACAAAAACCCGTATGCTTCTAAAAATAAAAATGTGGATTTCGTCGAGTTTCTTTCAGATCAGATGATGGATAGTGACAATGATAACTCGTCCAGTTTAAACGAACAGCTAGTGTTCATGGATGTGAAGAAAAAGATAAGGATGTACAACAAGATTAACAAAAGTGGACACAGAATAAGGCGGTCGTTTAAGGACCAGGGTAGTAGCAGAGACAAAAGAGGCAATAGTAACGGCAACAGTAGTAGCTGCTCCAGTGGTAATGAACCATGTGAGCAGAGGGAGAGAATGGAATCCAAGAAGCAGGGGTATGTACCCCCTGCCAGCATTATGCACCTGGACTTGAACAACAGTCGAAGCAGGTATGGTACCGAGAGCGTAATGATAAAAGAAAATTTAAATAAAGAGAAAAATATGGAACTTATATTCTTAGATATTAAAAATTATATTAGGGTTACTAGACATAAAGACATAGAAATACCAGTGAAGTATATATTGAAACACATTGGTAGGTATGTATATGGAGTAGACTATGATGAAAGTATTCTTTCTCTTTTAAGTTTTTTCAAAAGTGCAAACAACCATATTGTTGTAGTTAGAAAGGTTATGTATAATGAAAATACAGATCCTACTTACTCTCATATTGGCATTATTACGTTAGAGGATGTTATTGAAATGTTATTACAAGAAGAAATCTCAGATGAATTCGATTTTAGAAATCTAAAAAAATTTGTTGACATACCTTCAAATTTTGTGTGGAATAATTCAAACGAACGTATGAAAAAGATAAATGTTGATCAGGGAAAAAAGAATTTTCAAGGAATAGATAAGAAGAGGAAACATAGCTCAAGTAAGGATCGAATGGTTGATATAAAGAAAGGCACAGTGATAGATAAGCATGTTACTATCAATGAAGGGGTGTTAGAAAGAGGAAGCGATAAGGTGGATCATGACAAGGGTAGGATAGAGGCATCATGTAAGGTAGCAGATAAAACGGCTGATAGAGGTAATATCAAGACTGTCTATACTCCGAATGATGCACTAGTCATCCACATGAACGAGCAAAAAATAAGGAAAAAGTCAACAATGCTTAGTTACCAAAGGGAAGTCATTAACTTCCTGAAGGAAAATGTTTATTTCAAATATATAGATACCCAGTTGATAAGCAAATGTATTCAAAAAAAAAAAATTAAAACATTAACAAAGGACGAATATCTACTAAAAGAAAACACATTTTTAAATTATGCTATAATTTTAATGAAGGGAAAAGTAAGAAATGTAAAAAATGATAAAAATATCTTAGGAGGAAAGTGCATCATTGGGTTGGAAGCCTTAGGGCCTTGTAATATTATTGAACTCTTTAACGGCACAATTGAAAAAAGAATAAACGTTATAAAGAAGTATGAAGAAGAAAAAAAAAAAAAAAAAAAAAGATCATTGTTTTTTAGGTGGAAAGATTCAGATGATCAAAGTAATCCAAAAAATAATACGTGGACTTTCCTAAAGAAATCAAAAAAAGAGAAAAATAAAAAAAACATATACCCAGCTGGTCAGACTACGGTTGCAGATACGACGACGGAGGCAGCTACTACGACTGCCAACACTGCTTCTACTTCTACCGCTACTACAAATAAACCCCAAACCATCGTTATTCAAAAAAACATCAATATCTTGTTTAAAAAATGGTACACGCAGCATGTGTACTTCAACAAGTGCGCCTATGTGGCAGGTTAGAAAGGAGGAAGGAAAGAGAAAAAAAGGAAAAAAAGGAAAAAAAGAAAAAAGACAAAAAGGATAAAAAAGAATAAGAAAGAATAAGAAAAAAAAATTGCCATTCATTTGAATAAATGCACATAAATTGATACAGCGAAAGAACGTCCGTTCCACATGCTGCTTACATATATACATTTTTTTTTTTTTATACGCTTCATCTCATCTTTGTAGATACTGCCTGTGAATACATGATTTTGTCAAAAAACGAGTATATGGACATGATTATAGGTAATTAAATTTTTTATATTATTCACGTATGAACAATGCCAATTACTATGCTGTTTCACTTTGGCTACGCGCGCGTTCACTAATTTGGACTTGAAAAGAGCGCACGCCGATTAACTGTTAAACGTTTAGCTGCTTAACGATTAACGGTTAACGTATAATATCTTTTTTTTTCTTTTCTTTATTTTTTTCAGAATGCTACGACAACAACGAAGTTGACGAGATCATTGGAGATAATTAAATTTGGAAATAACTAAACTGTAGTTTTTCTCTTTTTTGTTTCTTTTTAAATTTTGACATTTGTTAGTGATCTTCCTTTTTCTTTTTGGAAAAATTATTTTAATTTCTTTGTATGTTGTATGACGAAGTTATAGTTTTAAAGAATTTTAAAAAAAATAAAATAAAGCAAAATAAAGCAAAATGAAGCAAAATAAAGCAAAATAAAGCAAAATGAAGCAAAATGAAGCAAAATAAAGCAAAATAAAGCAAAATAAAGCAAAATGAAGCAAAATAAAACGAAATAAAGCATATTGAAGCAAAATAAAACGAAATAAAGCATATTGAAGCAAAATGAAGCAAAATAATGCAAAATTAAACGAAATGAACCAATAAAAGGATGCCGTGGAAGGAGAATATGGATAAAATAAAATTGTTCTTTAAAAGCTCCATCAACTATGTAAATATGCGCACATACCTATCTCTGCGTTTTTGTGTGTTTTAATATGTCTATTTATTTACTTGTCCATACGCGCGCATCCAATGCATTTCTTCTTTTCCGTCTGACCTGTGCACGTATACCACACAAATGATCTAAATAAAATCATCAGAGAATTCCTCTTCGTTCACATTGCAAGTATTTGTGCAAAAATAAGATGAAAATAATAAAGTCGAGGCAAGAACGGTTGAACTGAGTACTGCGAGCGATAGTCCCACGGCTCCGACACCTATACCTGGGATACAAAAGAACAATGGGGAAATGAATGTGCACTGTAAGGTTATGTTTACACATTAGTATAAGGATTATTTATCTATCAATAGTAGTATTTCACAGGGATCGAAGCGATAAGTGGATAGAAACAAAAGAGGGAGTTTAAAACAAATGGAATAACACAAATATGTAAATATATATATTCTCAGAACGAATAAATTTTTTTTAAAAAGTGGTAAGTATCAGACGAAGATATTTTACCTGCACCATATATTATGTTATCAACAATCCCGTAATCGCCTAAAAAGTAAAACATAACACAAGCGGACAGTTGAAAAGGGAATTAAAAAAAAAAAAAATAAAATAAAAAATACACAATTGAATGATGTGTAAAATGGCAAAAAAAAAAAAAAAAAAAAAAAAACGAATTTTTTTTAAGTGTCCATTTGTTTAACCTTTTTTTTCAAAACTTTTGCTTTCATTAAATGCTTCCCCCTGCGGAAAATGTTTTGTGCATGTATATATACACATATGTATTTATACGCACATATGTATTTATACGCGCCTATGTATTTATACGCGCCTATGTATTTATACGCGCCTATGTATTTATACGCACATACGTATTTATACATAGATATATGCATACACACACATGTATTTATACACATATATATGTCAAATTTTTTGTACGCATATTTATGTGCAATTTTATTGATAAACGATATTTATTCCGTGGTTATTCTTGTAAAACGGGAAGAAACAACGTATATCGTAATGCTTTACGAAAATTTCCATGTCGAGTCAAACAAAATGCTTTAATTATATTGTTTTTAACGTTTCATATATATGAATGTGTGTACGTATGTATATAAATATTGACGTAACCCAATACGCATATGCATACATATGAATATTCTGATGTATTTTCTTTTTTTTTTTAATTTCTCACAGATGATTTCTCAGTGGAAAAGCTACTTTCAGCTTTGTCCCTATTAAAAGAAAAAAACTTGTATTCATATGTTGTATATATACATGTATATAAATATATATATATACATATGTATATATAATTCTTTTATTGTGCGAATAAATATTTGGTTGTATTATTATAATATATATATATATATACATCCCTGCATTTGCATAATTGCAATAACATTATTACATTTGCATATATTAGCAAATATATATATATATATATATATATATATATATATATGCGTGTATGTACATCATATATACATTTGTGTATACATGTACGCAGTGCGTACATGTTTCTACATTTTAGTACATTTTTAAAACAGTCTCTCTTAAATGTTCACCTTGATGGTATTCTGCGGAAATGCCCATTATAAATTTTTTTTAATGTCATTATGGTTAGTATATAAAATAAAATATGGCGTATTTATTAAAAGAGATATGTACAGACATAAGCATTAACTTTAACGCTAAAATTCGATTTTTTTTTTTTAATTTGTGAAGAGAGCCTTCTACAAAGGTCAATTAACGTTTTTAAAATGTAGGGGTGGGAAAAAAAAGAAAAGAAGAAAAATGATGAAAAATGAAGAAAAATGGTGAAAAATGAAGAAAAATGGTGAAAAATGAAGAAAAATGATAAAAAAAAAAAAATCGATAAAAATGATAAGAATGACGAACGAATGACGAAAGAACAAAAATTTGAGGAAAAATTTAGAAAAAATTTAGAAAAAAGAGAAATTATAATAATGTAATTTTTCCTGATTTGCTTTTTCACTCAATTTTTTTCGTTATTTTTTCGTTATTTTTTCGTTATTTTTTCTTTATTTTTTCGTTATCTTTTCGTTATTTTTTTGTTATTTTTTTGTTATTTTTTCTTTTTTCTTATTTTTTTGTTATTTTTTCTTATTTTTTCTTATTTTTTCTTATTTTTTCTTTTGTTTTCTCTATCTTTAAACGAATTCACACATAAATCAGTTTGTGGACACCCAGCAAACAGTAACATAATAATAATCTTTTATAACACATATCTGTTATTTTTTTATTATTTACACTTTTGTTCTTTTTCCACACTTCTTAAAAGACATTTAGATTTTTTCTTCATTTTTGCAAATGAAATATTACTGAATCGATCCTTCTTTTTTAGCTATATTATCACAGATTAAAAAAAAAAAAAAAAAAAAAAAAAAAAAAAAAAAAAAAAAAAAAAAAAAAATTTCAAAAAATGTCATTACCCGTTGATGTCAAATTTATGTATACTTGGTGTGTGTAAGCTGAAATTTTCCCATGAAAATAAATAAAAAATAAAAAAAATAAACAAAAAATAAACAAAAAATAAACAAAAAATAAACAAAAAATAAACAAAAAATAAACAAAAAATAAACAAAAAATAAACAAAAAATAAATAAAAAAAATAAGTAAAAAATAAATAAATAAATAAAATACAACAAAGCATAAAATAACGAAAAAATTATGAACAAAGTTTTAGCGAAATTACGAGAAAAATTGCTGGCAAATTTGCGAACAAAACAGCCAACAAAATTACCAAAAAAATTTAACCAAAAGTTTTTTGTATATCTATTTTATTAACAGTGCATAATAATATTTTTCATTTTAACTTTACCCTTTTCAAAGTTGTTCATAATTTTTAATCAATATTTTGTAAAACGCACATCCATCGTTTCTGCCCAGAATGAACAATGTAGGAAGTTTTAAAAAAACTAGTGCCAAGAGCTTAGTGCCAAGAGCTTAGTGCCAATAGCTTAGTGCCAAGAGCTATACATATACACACACATATACAAACAGATATACTTGTGCATGCATTCCAAAAGTTTATCCACTTAATTATGTGCTCAACATTTAGCTGTATAATTAATAGGCATGTCTCCTTCCTCTTTTCATATTTTTCATCTTAATAAAATATTATGTACATGCTTACGTAAATGTGTAAATATATATACTCATATATCTGGTATTTCTATGCATATATCATTTAGACTAGTTTTACTTTACTCATTTCAAAAAACAAAAAATAAATTGTTTTACTCTCAAGAAAACACAGCAACTCTAGTTTTTTTTTACCTTCGCGTTGTCTTCTTTTTATTTCCTCTCTATTAGACTTATTATGAAGCATTAAAAATGTAAATATTCGCATACATTTAAACATTCGCCTATACTTAAACATTTGCCCACATTTAAACATTTGCCTACATTTAAACATTTGACTACATTTAAACATTTGCCTACATTTAAACATTTGACTACATTTAAACATTTGCCCACATTTAAACATTTGCCTACATTTAAACATTTGCCCACATTTAAACATTTGCCCACATTTAAACATTTGCCCACATTTAAACATTTGCCCACATTTAAACATTCACGTACATTTGAATTACATTTTAAGAGTTCTTAAAAAATAAAAAAGCAAAAAACTCTCTTGAATTATTAGCTCATCACGAGTAAAAACAAAAACGTAAATTAAATACAAAAAAAAAAAAAAAAAGAATTTTTTTTTTGAAACTCTTGTGTTTCATAAAAACTATAGCAAGCAAAAATAGCACTAATGCAAATTTAAGTGCATGATATAAATACATACAAATTAAGAAAACACGCGTCTAGGCATTTTTCCCTGTTTTGTTTTTATTTTAAATGGAAAAAAAAAATAATAATAATATCCATGTTCAAATCGTCCTTATAGTAGATAAACATTTACAGAAAAAAAAAAAATTTTCTTTGTGTGTCCCTTAAAAAGTATAATATTACTGTTCCAAGGAAAACTCAATGTCTAATTATAAAAAAATTGCTATGAGAAATGTCCATGTATATGCATGTACGCTTTTATGTATGCACATATATATATAAATATGCATTTGTGTGTATGCAAAATTTTTAAGGGCGAACAAAATATTTCCCCAAAATCGCCCCTTTTCATTGTAAGCTATCTTAATTTTATCATACACAGCTCTCCGAAAGGTACACAAATATTTGTGTCCACGTATTTTTGTATGTATATGTGCATATACATGTACATGCATATATATATATATATATATATATATACACTTTCAAACGAATTGTCTGCAAAAATTAAGACAACATTTTCCCCCCTTGAGCACTCGTGAAAGAAAAAATTACAAAGAATGGAAACACTATTAGACTGCGAAACTCTGAAAAAATATGAAGAAGAAACCAATGAATACATTCGCAAAAAAAATGTTGAAAAGCTGTTTGATGTTATTTTAAAAAATGTTTTAATGAACAAACCAGAAAATGTTTATCTATATATATATAAGAATATTTATTCTTTCCTGTTAAATAAAATTTTTATAATGGGCCCTCCTTTGTTAAAAATTACATCAACGGTATCTTCTTCAATTGCCAACTCATTTAGTTACTACCATCTTAATACACCCGATTTAATAAAATCCCACATTTCGAGTAACACAAATAACACAAATGATGATGACCAAAATTTGCCGAATAAAAAACTAAGTATTTACAAAAAAAAAAAAAAAAAAAAAAAAAAAAGGAATATAAATCTATAAATATATATTATATATAATATATATATATATATATATATATATATATTAATAAGCACATATATGGGTTCACTTGAGAGTACATGAAATTTTAAATAGTTAGAAAGTCAGTGATAGTGTATATATATATGTATACATGTATATGTACGTGTAATGAAAACCCAGAAAAAAAAATAGCATTTTATGAGTATCTTATAAGACACAATTTTGTATACTTTTTTTTATGAACAAAAAAAGTTGTGCATAATTTTTTATATGTCCTACTTTATTTAACATGAAAAAAAGAAAAAAAAGAAAAATATAGCTAAATTGTGCAAAAAAAATTTGCACACTTTTCCATACGTGATTATTTATGTTACATCCTTTATACACATTTTAATAGTAAGGGACGATTTAGTATGTTCTATTGTTAAAAGTAATATAAACAGCTTAGACGCAAAGCAAAAAAGGGGATATGTTATTGAAGGCTTTCCCAACACTAATGTACAGGCAAATGAATGTCTTCAATATTTACCTTCCCATGTTTTCATTTTGTATGCCGATGAGGAATACATATATGAAAAATATGAAGAAGAAAATAACACAAACATTTTTTCAAATGTTAACAACCTAGCTGAAGACGAATATGCAGAATTATTCGAAATGAAAGAAAAAGATACGAATGAGATTAAAGATGAAGTGAATGTATATTTAAGGTAAAAGCACTATTTTGCTTTTTCTTTTTTTTTTCGTTTTGTATTCTGTTTTTCTTTTCGTTTTGTATTTTGTTTTTCTTTTCGTTTTATATTTTCTATTTTTTTTTTTTTTGTTTTCTTTTCTTTTCCATTTTTTCGCTATTATCAACGAAACGCAGCGCATTCAAATAGTTAACCTCATATGTGCAATAATTTATTTCCATTCTTGTATTACAACCATGTAATAACACAGAAACGTTTCAGGAGTATTAAAAGTTTTAGGGAACAATAAAAAAGCCATAAATTTAAAAGAATATAATGAAAAAAGTTTAATAGATCACATTATGGTATAATACAAAAAAAAAAAAAAAAAAATTTGTTTTTTTTCTCCTTCACTTTATTATTAATACATTCATAATGTGTTTAAATAGGACATAACAAATGTTCTACCATTAAATTATATATATACCTACATATATAAATTTTACATCATTAAATTTTTTAAGAATTTGGTTCGTCAGAATGAGAATAATTGGAATAGCGTGCTTGGTGATGATACGTACGATGGTAATGAATATTTTAAAAGCACATAATAAGGAACATTTTACCTCACGATATTTCGTGTGTGCGATTATTTGCAAGCATTTTACATGCTTCCATGGAAGCCAAAATAAGAAAGTGGACCAACAGGTAATAAATTTTCCACATGAAATAAATCAATTGGGATTGTAAATTCGAGTTTTTTCGTCCTCTTTCGTTCTCTTTCGTTCTCTTTAGTTCTCTTTCGTACCATTTCATTCTTTTTCGTACCATTTCATTCTTTTTCGTACCATTTCATTCTTTTTCGTACCATTTCATTCTTTTTCGTACCATTTCATTCTTTTTCGTACCATTTCATTCTTTTTCGTACCATTTCATTCTTTTTCGTACCATTTCATTCTTTTTCGTACCATTTCATTCTTTTTCGTACCCTTTAGTCCTTTTTTTTTTTTTATCTTATTTTTTTTTTAACCTTTATTATTTTGTGTTATTTTTTTTTCCTCCTTTTAATTTCCACAAAATACGAAAAAAAAAAAGAAAAGAGAAAATTGCACTATTTAAAACGTTCCTAAAATATATTAGAGGCCTACTCAAGAAAAATAAAATTTTCGCAATTAATTAAAAGCCCTTTTGTGCAATTCTTAATTTGTGTTCATATTTACGAATGTAAAACGCTAAATTCCACAAAATAGGTGCTTTAGAAATAAGTCTACATGTACGTACGTATGTATATGTATATAATACACATATATGCTGATGTACACGCCGCCTGAAAAAATTTTAAGAAACACAAGATTTGACACTCAAGTTTAAAACAAAATATTCAGCCGACTTGTTCCGAAAAAACAACCTGACTCGTGAGTAAAATTTTTTTTTTTTTTTTTAACCCTTATACCAATATGCTAAGAAAACATAATATTTTCATTATAAAGCTACAATTTATTTATATTACCACTTTTCGTAACGTTTAATATCATCTGTAAATACGTATATATATTTATCAAATACGGTTTAAACGAACGGTACTTTTTTTTTTTTTATAAAAATATTTGTTAATAAGAATGTACATCATTAATTTATTATACCCCTCTCTGAATAAAAATTATTAACTGTTCATAACTTTTTTAATGATATAACTTTCGATAAATTTCAAATGCCAGTGAGGTAAAAAAATGAGTTATATTGATATGTTGAGAGTGACAAGGTTTAATAATTTCTAGCTTGCGCATTGTTTTAAATCGTTTTCTGTTCCTTTAGCATAAAAGAATGTGTGAGAGTACGTAAGTTATACATATGTGTATGTTTGCGTGAACAATTTTTAGCGTCCCTGCGAAATTTTTTATATAACGTGTACTGAAAGAGCGAGTTGCCTGAAAAGCCAGTACTCACCGCATATGCAAGGCTACGCCACTGTATGTATGTATGCATGTATGTATGTATGTATGTATGTATGCATGTATGTATGCATGTATGTATGCATGTATGCATGTATGTATGTATGTATGCATATACATGTAGTTGTTTATGTGTTCCTTTTAAAAAAATAAAAAATAGAAAAACGCCAATCAACAACTCATAATTTTTTTTTTTTTTACACCTCTGCGAAGTTTTGCTTCCTGCTATTTCTACCTTTTCATATTACTTCCACTTATTATTTCCCCTTCCTATTTCCGCTTATTACTTCCCTCCTCTTTATTCCTGTGTGCGCATAAATCTCGAAGGATGGAAGTGGAAAGCATTAAAATACAGTCGATGAATGATAACTTGGCTAGTGGTATATATGATATTAAAACCCCAATATCTGATGGAACGACAATCATTGGCTTAATATACGATAGTGGTGTGATGCTTGCATGTGACACTAGAACATCCTCAGGAACGTTTATTACGAACAAATGTTCAAGGAAAATAAATCGAATAAATGAAAATATCTATGTGTGTAGAAGTGGTGCTTCAGCACATAGCCAAAAAGTAATTGAAATAATAAAACATTATTGTTTATCTATGAAAAGTGAAAATCGAAAAAAAGGTAGATTCCATGAAGATGAAGTAATAAATGATGATATAAATGATGAAGAGATTGACATAAATAAAATTAACAATTCGTTAGATTATAATAATAGCAATACAAATTTAATAACTAAACATAAATATTTTTATGAAGATAAATTTATGGATTATAATCCGTTAGTAGAAAATATAGCACACATTACCAAAAAGCTTCTGTATGCGAATAATAATTTCTTATCGTGTGGTCTTATCTTTGGTGGTTATGATAAAGAAAAAGAACAACAACTTTATTCAGTCAATTTAAATGGGAGCATAATTCAAAGATATGATTATGCAGTTAGTGGTAGTGGGAGTGTATACATTCAGTCGTATTTACAAGATAAATATAAAAAATTTATGAACAAAAAAGAATGTTTTGATTTAATTCTAAATTGTGTCAAATATGCCATGTACAATGATAATAGTAGTGGGGGGATTGTAAGAATAATTAATATAACGAAACTCTTTGTAGAAGAATACACCGTTACAAATACCCAGCTGCATTTTGATTACTAGCTGGCAATGGGGACATGTGGTAGTAATCATTTTTTTTTTTTTTTTTTTTTGCGAAATCGTTTTTATTATCAACTTAAATTTAAAGTACAAGTTTCTCCTGAGCGTATAACTCAACTCCACACAATGTGCATTGCAGTGGAAATGCCCTTTTTTTGTTCTTTTTTTAGAGAATTAACTGCATATATTTAAGACAACTATCTATGCATAAGCACACGTGCATATATACTTATATACATATATATATATATATATATATATATATGTGAAAGTACTAAATTAAAAAAAACTCGTATACATTTTATGCACATGAAGAAGTTAAAATGGTTTTCAACAATATAACCATAAAAAGATGTATGCTATTATTATATATTTATTTTTTTTTACTTTTATTTTATATATTTATTTTTTTTTACTTTTATTTTATATATTTATTTTTTTTTACTTTTATTTTATATGTTTATTTTTACCTTTATTTTTTTTTTTTTTTTTTTCTTTGCCATCTTGTAAAATAATCATAACGTGTAAAAATAGGCAATTTCTGTGTTAAGACGGAGGGAGGAAATAAGTTCCCCCCTCTCTTTTTTCTTCCATTGAGCTTTTTCTGCCCATTTAAAATTTACTGAGACACTGCAAAGATTGATATGTTTGTAAATAAGCAATTGTGTTTATATATGCACACAAGTACGTATGAACATATATACAAGCTACAAAATACATGAGGAAATTCTCACCTTCCTTGCATAGCCAATATCCCACATTGAAAGGGAGAAAAATTCCAAATACCTATTTAAAAAAGGAAAAAAAAAAAAAAATTATGAACGTTCAGAATTTTTTTCATGTCTTTTTCATGACGCTTTTGCCATTTTACCGTTCTTCCTTTTTATATGTATGCAGTCCATAACATGCAAGAAAAGATAACTCCCTTTTCTGCATGTTCATACATATCAATATCTTTCAAATATTCACTATCATTAAGAGTAGAAGGACATCCTGAAATCTGACTTTTTTTTTTTCTAAGTTTGCTCAGCTTGTTAAATTCACTTCCTATATTTTTATCTGCATGTTCATGCGACAATGCTGAACTCTTTTCAGCAACTTGATCGTTATTAAATAAATCGGCTTCATCATTTACCATCTCTATCTTTATACCATTAGGAAAAGTATTTCCTCCATTATTTAACATATTATTATTTCTCTTTATTGTGCAATTAAGGTCTTCCTTTTTAAGTCCTTCTAAATCGATATCTCTAATTTTGCAACTTTGACTTATACCGCCCCTTGTGTCTTCCTCTACACCTTTTTCACTCATCTCTGCGCATTTGGAATCATCAAGAAAGCCAAATTTTAGCTTCGTTGATATGTCACAATTTAAAAAATTATTCTTATCATTGAAACTAAAAGAACTATCTAACATTTTTTCAGATTTATTTTTTATTAATTCTTGTATAGGTACACTTTCACTATATTCTGGCACAACAGGCGGAAATTCCATATCATTTTTTTTAATTTTTGAAGAACTACAACTTTTGGACGTTTCTTCGTTAAGGTTTTTATTGTTTTGTATTTCTTCGCTTCCTCCTTGAACTTCAGCTTCTTTTGTTAATCCATCTTTTTCTGCCCCCTTATTCGCCTCTTCTTCTACCTTCCTATTCGTCCCTTCCTTTCTAGCCTCTTCTTCTACCCCCCTATTCGCCTCTTCCTTTTCATCCTCCTCTTTTACCTTCCTATTCGCCTCTTCCTTCTCATCCTCTTCTTCTGCCCCCTCATTCACCTCTTCATCTACTTTGTCTTTCCCTTTTTGGTAACTATCCACTATATCGTCAATGTAGTTCAACGAGTCAATGCTATCATCAACCCTCTTATTATGGTAATACTTTTCATATATGCTGTCAGCATACTCCTTTAGAAACTCTTCGCACAATTTTAAATATATTTCTATTTTCTTTTTATCTTTTTTTAAAACACACACATAGTCTTTCCCATTACAAGGATATGGCAAATGGACAATTACATCTTCCTCTTCTGAGTTATCAAATTTCACTTGAAGTATCTTCTTTTCGATTCTTATATTTATATCATTTTTCTTAACATAATTATCTGTACATATTAAAACTTTTATTTTACTAGGTAAATTAAGAGAAATTTGTTTGTTCTCTTTTAATTTAAAGAAAGAAGACGTATTCATTGTACCTTGATGATAAATAAAATATTTTTTTTTTTCCCTTTGTATTTCTACCTTTCCTACTTCAATACTTCTCGTGTTCAATTCTTGCATATCTGAATTGTCAAGTTCGTTTTCTTCATTCTTTCTTATTTCTGTCTCTACTTTACTTTTCTGTAAAATTTTGTCCACATCATTTGGTGATATAGCTGTATTCTTTTCTTCGAATTCTTTTTTCATGTTTTCCAATTTCTTCTCTTCTTCTATTAATATATTTTTTTTAATAACACTTTTATTTATACATAGTAAAAAAGGCTTATCACCTTTACATTTCATATCACTTGAAACTTTAAAATCTCGACAAATCTTTTCCTTATCCTTCATGATATTTTTTTCAATATTTACACACACATCTTCCAGCAAAAAATTTAAAATTTCATTGTAGTTTCTAGTTACATTCACCGTTAACGGGTTAACACAACAATCTATCGTTAAGCAGCACACGTTGTTTCCTTAAACCGGGGTGTGTGTGTAAAAAATGGGGAACATCGTGTACACTTCGTTACGTATATACATATATATGTATATACATACATACATAAACATATATATACATACACATATATGTATATACTTACATGGACACGTTCATGCATATTCATCTCCCCCGCACACAATCGTTTTACTACATTTTGATCATCTTTTTCAGGTGCTCTTTGGCTGCCCTTTTTTGCTGCCTTTTTTTTTTTTTTTTTACCTTGTTTGTCAGGCCTAATTTGAGAAAGGGAGTAAGGAATGTTCACCTCCCCCCTGGAAATATCCCCAAAAGAAATACTATGAATACCTTCATGAGAGCAGATATTTAAAAAAAGTCTTTGGTTAGTGTGGTTAGAATACAAAATTTTTGTTTTAACACAAAATGCTTCAATTGGTTTAATCAAAATTTGATCTTTTTTTAATTCCCCCTTAAAATATAAACTTAACAAATAATCCTCTTTTTCTTTTCTGTATTTTTTATCAGATATTTCATCAAAATATTCATCAAATAGCATTCGAAACTCATGCTGCCTAAATGCTTTGTGGAATTTTTCCTTTTCTTCATAACTAATTTTTATATCTTCCATGGTTTTGAAAAAATAGACTTTCTTCGCACACACATTGGCGCTTACGGGTATGAACAATACGGGGGTATTCGTCTATATGTACATGTATGTAAATGCGCTTACATGTATATTAATATGGACCTATGAAATATTTTATGCATAACACTGCAAGTTCTACCGATTGCGTATTTGTTTGTTTGTTTATTTTTTTTTTTATCAGAAAGAGGAGACCGACAACACACTATGTCAAACCGTGTACACTACAGAAGTGTACCTTATCTTATTCTCCATAAGCTCTTTGGTGTTCTATACTATTTTGGGTCTTTTTACTAATCCGTAAATTATATTTTTTGTTTTGTTTTATATTATGTTTTATATTTTGCTTTAGTACGTTTTATATTTTGCTTTAGTACGTTTTATATTTTGCTTTAGTACGCTTTATATTTTGCTTTAGTACGTTTTATATTTTGCTTTAGTACGTTTTATATTTTGCTTTATTTTGTTTTACATTTTTTTTTTTTTTTTTTCCTTTAATTTATATTTTTATTTTGCTTGTTCGGGAAAAAATGCAGGCACAGTAATAATATTTTTTGACGTTTTCGTTTTTTCGCTTTTTCTCTTTTCTTAAGGAAAAATAGTAGGAATCTTTTTAAAACTTCTCCTTTTATTTTTCCAAGTATTTTTTAATGAAGACTGTGAAATAGCTTGTTCTGTCATTTATGTAAGTTCATGTGTAAGGAAATTAAGCTACACTAAAAAAAAAAAAATGAAAAAAAGAGAGGAAGTACGAAATAATACAAGTTATTAAGGTCTTAAGCGAAAATTCCTCAGAAGGATAGATTAATAAAATGTGCCGGGGGGAGGGAAAAAAAAAAAAAAAAAAAAAAAAGACTTGTTAAAAAAGAAATTTCTTACAAGTGTAGTGTATAAAGTACACATTGCAAATAATTGGAATCATTTACTTCCATCCTTTTAATATCGTGGCATAATTTTATCATTTCTTCTTTTCCATCAACAATATTAGTTTTTGAGCTATGATCTTTATATATATTATCGCTTAATTTTATTTTTAGCTCTTTATTTGAACTCAATATAAAATATTTATTCGTATGAATATGTTTAAATATAAGACCGATTTTTTTATTTATTACTATTTCATAGTTTTCACTACTGTTTGTACATGTATAATTATTATGCCAGTTATAGTAAGATAAATCTTTTTTGCTTGCATAAATATACTTTTTTCGATTTATTTTATCTCGAACTTTTTCCATGTTAATATCTATATAAGAACTTATTTCATATTTCTGTTTATTCACATAACGAATAAACAGAATTGTGCTTATTTTATTTTCTTTGCAAAAGTGTAAATGATAATTCATTGTAAAAAAGAAATCTTTTGTATTACTGTACAATAAATTAATATCGTATAGTATGTTTTCTTTATTTTCTTCTTTGACTGGCTTTTTTTCATTTCTTTTTTTTTTTTTATAAGTGCTGTTAAAATCTTCTAAACTTAGCACTCCTCTGCTTTTCAGTCCTAATGAGAATATTTCAAACACAAGCTCTTCCTTAAAAAGAGGAAGATAAAAGAGAAAAGGTAGGGAAGGAAATTGAAAGTACAGTTTAAATGTAGTCATACACATATATATGTATTTATATGTTAGTTTATTTCTTTTTTTCTTTTTTCGGCGCCTTCAAAAAATAACAAATTCAGTAAAGTGTTGTGCCTTATTTTTTTTTTTTTATGTTCATAATTACATCTTCAATGTAAAACAAGTCTGTTGGTGTAATCCTTTTTCTAATATATTCTTCATAAGAATTGTATATAAGATCGTTGTCTATTTGTTTTTCCATCCTTCACACACGAATAGCCAAGTAAAGTCATTAAATGTTGTAAAAATTTACATGAACAGGGCAAGGTAATTTATGGTGTTCCCAATGGGCATAATGAATATTTTGTAACTGTCTTTTTTTAAATCAGTGAACAGTCTGCACTGAAGTTTACGGTTAAGAGAACAAAGGTTCATGCACATTTGTACGTACACATACAAGCAAATAACACACACATATATACCATAAACACATACATATCATACACACATGCATATCATACACACATACATATCATACACGCATACATATCATACACACATACATATCATACACACATATAAATGTATATATATATAATATATATGTATATACATATAATATATATGTATATACATATAATATATATGTACGTGTGCGTGTGTGTGCATGTGCACATACTTATATACATAAATATAAATGCACTGCGCAGGCACATATATGCAAGGCTTAACTTGGCGAATTGAAGCTCCTAAATTGGCTTTCTATTTTTTCTTAACAATTCAGGTAAAAAAAATAATAAACAATTGTATTTTCGTAAGGTGAGAGTATTCATTTTTTTATTATTTTTATTTTTTTTTTTTTTGTCTAAAATTATCCAAAAATTGTTCATAAAATAAAAAAAAAAAAAAATGCAAAAATAGCTATATGTATGTTCTACTTTTTGACCACTATTTTAAAGTAAAAAATTTATGCTACTGCATATAAAAGAAATAACAATACGATGAATGTACAATTGTAGAAGGTGAAGTTTTATGTAATAAGTATGGAGTGAACTATTTTTTTTTTCTTTGTATGACTGTTCATAAATATATGTATGTATGTATATATATATATATATATATATATATATATATATACATACATACATTGGTACATACGTACGAACATAAACCCCGCTAAAGAGCGTATTTGTGTACTATTAAATTCTTTTCAGTATTCCGCCTTTTAATTTAGTATTACTTTTTGTTAGGTAGTAAAGATAGTTGAAAAGTCGAAAAATATTGCTTTTAATTTGAGCTAAAAATTACTGTACATATAGAAAAATATTGTTATTATTTTTCTTTTTTTTATAAAAAAAAAAAAATGTACATATATATATATATATGAATGTGTATATGTATAAAATAATCTACATAGTTCCACATTATGCAATAAAAGGAAATTGCTATTCGAAGAATCATATTTTTTAAAACCCTATCTGAAGTTTATTTCAACATAACAGTTAAAACTACACAAAAAAAAAAGGAGTGAGATCCCCTTTCCCCTTTTTAATATTAAAATTATGAAAATGTATTTAGTTAGGTTACTTGAAGGAATATATAAGTTTATATTTTAGTTTAGTACATATATTTACATCCCCTTAAGCAGGAAAGATAAAATTATATGCGCGAAAAGCTGTTATGAATGAAAGGTTTCCCTGTTATTATACAAAATTGTATAAAACAGTTGAGTCATATTTGAAAGGAAAAGAAGCATTAATGAAAACATGCCCAATACAGTCGTCTATTCTTAAATGAACTATTTTCAAATAAAAATCAAGAAAATTTAAAAAAAAAAATTTGTATTTTTCTTTTTTTCAATATATGAGGATTGTATCAACAAATGAATAAAAAAATTGCAGTCTAACAACTATACATGCAAAGGTTCTCTTTCTTTTTAAAGTGTACAATTAAACTTTTTGAGTTTTGTTACGCGAAACTAAAAGATGAACAAATATATATTAAAAAAAATTCTCATGACTTTATATAAATATATTAGCCGTAAATTTACATTTTTAAAAATTTTAAATTTCAAGAATTTAAAAAAAACAAAAAAAAAAATCGTTCATCCACTCTTCACATTTTGTTTTACTTGAAAAGAAGTGAAATAGTCTATTAAATTTCATCTTGACACTTATTATATAATGAATGTACAACAAATATTCTATCATGTATTATATGTATATATATATATATATATATGTATTTACGTATATTTACATCACTCCTTAAAATGGGTAAAATAAAATAGGTGGTAGCAAATAGGCAAATAAATAAATATTATATATTTCGTTGTTAACTTATTATAAACATACATAATATATAAGAGCACCACTACGGCTATTATATATACCAATATAATATATATACAATTTTAAATACTATAATTTTTTGAATTGTTATTAAACGTTTTAAAAAAAAGTTTATGCATTCACATCTTCTATTCTAATCATATGTAAAAAAATGTAAATAATTTATCTTTCAATTATAATATTATTTGTTTTTAAATTATATGTTAAAAAATAACTTTATTTTGCTATCATGTTATTCTGATATTTTATTTTGTTATTCTGTTATTTTGCCATTTTGCTCATTTTTTTAATTTCTTTTTTATCGAGCCTCATAAATAATATAGCATGCTACAAAAAAAAAAAAATATAAAAATATTTGAAAAATAAATGGGTTCATAAAGAAGATAGGATTAAAATTAAAAAAAAAAAAAATCAGAACGTAAGAGGTAATAAGAGTTAAAATTCAAAAAATAAAAAATGTAGAAAATATGTAAAAAAAAATTTTAAATTGTATGTAAAAATAGAAAGAGGTAAAAATAAAATAAACAAAAAAAAAAAAAACCATAATACAAAACCGAAAACTGTCAAAATAAGGAAAAAGAAAAAAAGTACGAAGAAAATGAATATATTTATATAGAATATTATTATATATATAAAATAAAAAAAATAATTTATACTGTATTATTGTATATAATAAATATTATTTATATATATTTGTAATATTTTAAAATTAAGGAAAAAAAAACCCTTATTATGTTTTACAAAAATGAAAATGAAAAAAAGCACATTTGATGATTGTTTTTTTACATATTTTTATCCTTTTTAATTCTTTTTTTTTATTTTATTTTGTTTTTTTTTTTATTACCATTTTACCTACATTTTTGTGATTGTAATTTTTTAAGTATAATTGTTAATATATATATATATATATATATATATATTGTACATGCATATGTATATGCTGTACGTATGTTGTTTATGCATTTATATATACATATATATACATTTTTATGTGTATACTTGTTATATATACGATGTACCATGGCTCGCACAAGTGTATGTTAACGCGGATGCTAGAGAACAGTAACTTTATAATAACATGTTGTTTGTATAGATATATATTAACATAGATGAAAAAAAATATATATATATTTATGTATAATTATTTAATAAATAAATATATATAGGGGTGCATATATTGTGTATGTATGGCTTTATGCATATAAAATATGTATATATACACCCGCCTACTACATATATTTATAAGTAATATGCATACCATATATGAAGAGAACAAACTGTCGTACATGTAAAACAGTTTTTACAAAACATGAAATAATCTCCTCCACTTTATTTAAAAAACAGAACAGTAGTACTAATGAATATCCTATACTTAATTCGTAAAGATACCTATACATGTGTTTACTCCTTTTTTATTATTATTCTTTGTATAACTTGGATAAAATTCTTTTTTAAATTTCTAAAAAATAAATACTCCAAATTTTTAAATAACGAAAAAATTATTAAACAGTGCAATCAAATTTTAAATAAAAATAATTTGCTTCAAGAAAATCTGTTATACAAGCTCATCAAGTTCAGCATCATCAGTAATACTCAAATAAACGCCAATATATAAAAAAAAATTAATATTTATAATAAAATATGAGAAAAAAAATGAGTGAAAATTAATAAATGAGAGTGTTAAGTGCGATATATGCCATACGTGTAATATGTGTGAAAAGAGACTCCAAAAAAATGCGAAATGTTAAACGAACAGCTTGCACATTCAAGCTAGAACAAAATAATAAATAATCTACTTAAACGCACATATAACTTCTAAATTGAAATGAAATGTATCTTTACACTTTGTAGATATATAACTGTGTAGAATATGTACACATACATATATGTATATGTATATATTTATATATACTCTTGTTCATGCGTATTTTCTTTGCCCATCCCCTTTTTGTAGGTAAAAATAACTATGAAGATAAACTGGTTCACCGAAAAAATGCCTCTTTTTATTATTTGAAAAGAGCAATTTTTTTTTTACATAACTATAAGTTTTTGCATATAAAGAAGAAATTAAATTGCCTATTTATTGTAAGAAAAGAAAACAACTAACTGTGCAGGCATTGTTTGCACTTGTACGCTGTGCACGATGCACGTTTTATGTACTCAGAATGGCGCGAATAAGCTTTTTTGCATATGTACATTTGTTTGTATACGTGTATATTGTACACGTACGAAGTATGCACAAATATATATATATATATATATATATATATATATTTATATATTTATATATGTGTGTGTGCACCTATTGATATGTGCACTGTCCATACGCCCACCCCGCTTTTCCTTTTTTACAGAGAAACAACATAACGGATATAAGAAACTTAAAATATATGACATATCAAAAAGTTATACAATTCAAAAAGGATATGAATGTTTGCTTAGTAGAAGCGTACAATTCTTTTAGTTATAAAAATAAAAAAGAGCTGTTATACATTTATTTCAAATTATACTCCAAAATTTTTTTTTTTTTCCAAAGTGAAAATATCTATTTTTTTCATTTCCTAACACATGTCCTATTGGTATCATGGGTTTACACGCCTCTTAACCGTACTCTGTATTAAAGAGAAATAAACATAACATGAATAATGAGTATACCAACAAATGAGCCATGAGTTATACGTTTCGCGCACACACATAGGCGTAAGCGTAGATATACATATATGTATTATCTATGCATACGTGTTTTAGAGCATTAACGTAGATATATTTTTATATGTAGGTATTTGTGTACGTACTTACGCGTACACACCGCAGCAGATCTCATTGATTTTTCGTCAATTTTTAAAGTGTTAGATTAAATCTAATTAAATAATATGTGCTAATTATTTTTTTTTAATCTTTATTATAATTCTTGGTGGAACATATTTCATATTGTTAATTTTTCACCAGCCCTTTTTTACCCCTTTTATTGCTTTTTTTTTCCCATCCTTTTTTCAACTTTTGTTCTTCCATTATTCGTCCAGCACTCTATATTTATTATCACCCCGTTCCTTATTATTAAACTTTGAATGCTGCCTACCCACTGCATGCATTTCTTCTTTTTTTTTTTTTTATGTCCATTGAATAATACATTTCTGCTCTCTATGTATCTAATGCTTTAATTACTAGATCAATAAACTTGACAGCTGATGAAAGTAAATATGTGTTAGGATAATTCTTAATAACATAAAATTCGCCTGCATAGGGAAAAAAGAAATTGGATGGGTGCGCTTGTAAATAAATGCGTTGTATGTGCGTATATACGTAAGCACGTATGTATGCAAGCACGCATGTATAATATGTATATTATTATACACATATGTGCACATAAACGCATATGCACAAATGCACATAATTACGTGCGTAGATATAATTTACACACGTACGCCTCCTTTTTTTCAGCACTAACCTGTGTCCTCAAAGCCAACTAGCAAAAAAATACTGAGCATTTCTTCGTATATTTTAATTTTTTCAACAAAAATTTTATTTTCCTTTTTAATTTTTTGAAATTTTTTTTCCAAAATGTTATCTTTTATATTAGTAAAATAAGTTTTTAGAATATTTAAAGAGCTTATGAACTCTTTTTTTTTGTCTTTATTTTTATTTTTTAAATTATTAAGTAAAATAGCAATTTCTTCTCTTTTCTCATTTTCCGTTAGATCTTGGATATTTTTTTTTTCACTTTCTTGTTTATAAGCAATACCAAACTTAGCTTCATATTCTCTTCTTAACAATTCGAGTTGTTTCTCTTTTTCTTTTTTATGCTCATTTTTTTCTTTTTCTAAATTTTCTATATATTTTTTTCTTTCATATTCTTCTAATTGTTCTCTCCTTTTTTGCACTTCTTTTGCCATAGCAATTCGATTTTTCTCTTTTTGCAATTCTTCTTCTTTCTCTTTCAATAATTTCTTTTCACGTATTTTTTTTTGTAATTCTAAGGCTTTTTTACGAGCTTCTTCAGGTGTTAATTTTATTTTATTTTCACTATTGCTATAAGAACTGTTATGGGGCATCGGATCATCTATAAATTTCGTTGATGATCCTCTGTTTATATTATCATCATCATTTACATTATTTGTGTTTACTGGGGGAGGGTCCCAACTGATATCCTGATCCTCGGTAAGCTCAATCCAATTCAAGGCATCATCAACTATTCAAATGAAGCATGGCATAAACATATATATATATATATATATATATTAAACTCGTTATATATTGTGTATAAAAGGTGTGTGCTGGGAATACATATAAATATGTGCAATGGCACACACACTGGTACGTACAATAGCGCATATTTTCCTCAATCCATAAACCTTATTTTTCACTCTTTACTATTATTAATTTTTTATTTTTTCGAGCTTCGCTTTTATTCACTTTTATTAATTTTTTATTTTTTCGAGCTTCACTTTTTTTCGCAATACTTGTTTTCGCCCCGCTGGCCTCCAAAACTTTAAGACTTATTTCTCTCGAGTAACCAAATTCAAGCATTTGCTCAAGCAGCTGCAGTTGGAATAATTAGAAGAGGAGGAGGAAGAACATGATGTGTATATCATGCATTCCATCTAAACTGCTGAAACATGTTGGCAGTCAAATATATATATATATATATGGGCTAACAAAACACATACATGTTTGTGTATACTAATGAATATACAAAATTAACTATTATGAGTAATATTATTATCCACGTACTTGTATTTTTTTACTCTCATTTTTGTTTACCTTATTTTTTCCTTCCATCATGCTATTTTTTTTTTTAATTTTTACTTTAATTATCTATACAAAAATATGCATAAAAAAATATAGATACATATATGTATAAATATATATGTACATAATTACAATTCTTTATTCTTTTTAAAACTGCACTATAGTTATTCTTTGCATGCGATGCCAATATAACATTTTGTTTTTACTTGATAGTTGGTACATGTTCATGTTCCTCCAAGATGAATAAGCTACTACTTTACGTTGCGCCTAATTTTATTTTAGTTACTCTATCAAAACGAATATTCAATAATAAATAGAGAGAAAAGAAATGAAACGAAAGTGAAAAGAAATGAAACGAAAATGAAAAAGAAAATAAAAATGCTAATGAAAATAAATCAAAATGAAAAAATACAAATGGGCACAAAAAGATGGAAAAATGAATAAAAAGGCATAAAAAGAAATAAAAAGAACTTGGTTAATATGAAAATCCGGTAAATAACAAATTAATGAATTAAAAAAATGTTTTGTGGGGAAACACACCCATAAATGTATCTATTCAAGAAACGTAACTAATTAAAAAAAAAAAAAAATTTCTGCACTTACATTCATATACATAAATAAGCGGATGTATACATATATGTATGTATGTGCGCATGTACGTATTAATAATATAGTTACAGCTTGCACGACTTAAAATTTAAAATTCATCTAAACAATTTTCATTTTAAAGACTCTACGTTCCTCGAGTATTAAAATGGGTCAGAGGCCTTCTTTTCCTTTTTTTTTTTTTTTTCCTCTCCCCCTTCCCAATTTATGTAAGTGAATGTATGTACGTACTTACGTAGTAGAAGTTCATGAGTATATACATATATTTATGTACATACGCGTACATAAGTAAATGCAATACATATGAATATGTAGGCAACTTCGAATTTAAAAAAGCCTTAATTTGTGGCACACAAAAGGCGCTATTCTCACATATAAGCTCCCTCTTTTTAGCTAATAAAAGAAAAGAGTCATATTGCTACTATGTTATTAAAAATAAATATTTTACAAGTTGGAAAATTTTCACAAAAAAAAAAAAAAGAAAAAAAAAAATTTATGTACAATTTTGTATATTTACTTATTAAGCTTTCTGCATTACATAAAATTCATCTATTTCACAAAAGTTTACGATCGTAGCCCTTTTCATATTTACATGCTTGTTATTTATTTAAACGTTTGAAAATTTTTTAAGACATGTAATAAAATGTATATCAATTATGGACATCAATCGAAATGTCAAAGGCCTTTTAGTATTTTTAAAGTGAGAATAAGGGTTAATACTGCATACTCGCCTCACTCTTTTATTTTCCATTTTTATGCTAAAGGAACTTTCAATTTTGAGCAAAGCTGTTAATGCAAAGGGGGGAGCTCACATATATATGTACATAAACATATTTATCTATGTGCACATACGGACATGCGCACACATATAAACATACGCCCACATATAAACATACGCACACATATAAACATACGCACACATATAAACATACGCACACATATAAACATACGCACATATATAAACATACGCACATATATATATACATACAAACGTACATACAAACATACAA
Source organism: Plasmodium brasilianum (assembly GCF_023973825.1). Lineage (NCBI taxonomy): Eukaryota > Apicomplexa > Aconoidasida > Haemosporida > Plasmodiidae > Plasmodium > Plasmodium brasilianum. The sequence continues at coordinate 1,781,542 of NC_090120.1, read as the reverse complement.
ACATACAAACGTACAAACGTACAAACGTACAAACGTACAAACGTACAAACATACAAACATACAAACACATGTAAACATATTTATTATACGTACGCGTACACCCTCTTGACATAGTTAAAAACTTGAGCCAAATTTTCTTTTGCACTCGTGCTTCTTCCATAATAACACATTATTATTGATGATAAAAAAAGGAAAACAAGCGCCAGTCAGCATTTTCAACTCCTATTTTTTTTTTTTTTTTTTTTTACTCTACTCCAAATGACTGTTAAACAACCACAATTGAAATTAAATGAAAAAACATTCATATTTTGAATGTAAAAATGAAATTATCATCATTATGTTTTTGAATTTTTAATTCGAAAAAAAAATAAAATAAACAAAAAAAAAAAAAGTGTAAGACATAAATTTTATTCAAGTAAAATTACACAAGTGTTATTTCAATTTTTTTTTTTTTCTTTTTTTTTTACAAAAAAATATTTCTCATGTTAAGAATTATATATCTAGCTTCAGTGCACTTTGCAGAATAGTTACATTAACAAATAAAGATTTACAACTGTATTAAATTTTATGGAACTCTCTTTTATATCAATAGGAGTAAATATTTTATGAAACAGTGCAAGTATATATATATATAATACGATGCAGGACTGTTTTAATTTACTCTTGCGTACAAATATATGTACATATATGTATACGTGTATATATTCATGTATGTATATGTACATATGCGCATAAACCACTCCCCTCTCATTATGTGAGATGTTACTTATCCTAATTTTTCAAAAAATGGAACAACTTAGTAAGTGGACATTATACGTACAGCTAATCCCTAAAATATGGTAAAGTGACCTTTATTTTTTCTTAATATATTTTATTTTAATTTTCCTTTTTTTGAGCATTTTCAAGCAATTTTTTTAAATCTGTTAAAACGGTGTAAATGTTTTTTAAGTATTCTTGTTGCATGCCCGGAATCAAAGAAATATTTAAATGAAAAACCATATTATGTCCTACTTCTTGAGCATTCTTTTCATTAATAGTAAAATTAATTTTCCCATTCCATTTTCTATTAATGTTATTATTTCTTTCCTTATCATCAAATATACATTCAGTTCTCCATATGTTTCCATTTTTTTCGCCATTACAATCCTTGGATTCATTCGATCCATTAAATATTATTGATGCCCCAGCGTGTTCTCCATGATCTGGTGCTGCATTGCCAGGGGCATTAGCGAATTTATCATAGTCTGGTGCTGCATTGCCAGGGGCATTAGCGAATTCATTATAGTCAGGTGCTGCATTGTATGGGGCATTAGCGAATTCATTATAGTCTGGTGCTGCATTGCCTGGGGAATTAGCGAATTCATCATTGCCTGGGGCATTAGCGAATTCATCATTGCCTGGGGCATTAGCGAATTCATCATTGTCTGGGGCATTAGTGAATTCATCATTGCCTGGGGCATTATCGAATTCATTATAGTCTGGTGCTGCATTGCCTGGGGAATTAGCGAATTCATCATTGCCTGGGGCATTAGCGAATTCATCATTGCCTGGGGCATTAGCGAATTCATCATTGTCTGGGGCATTAGTGAATTCATCATTGCCTGGGGCATTATCGAATTCATTATAGTCTGGTGCTGCATTGCCTGGGGCATTAGCGAATTCATCATTGTCTGGGGCATTAGTGAATTCATCATTGCCTGGGGCATTATCGAATACATTATAGTCTGGTGCTGCATTGCCTGGTGCTGCATTACCATCGGAGTCTTCATAGGACACTTGGTCATCTATCGTTTTATCATCACCATTACTTGTGAATGGAATATCGGAGTCACTACTACTGACATCATCTGACGAATCATCTTGTCTTTTTCTCCTGAGATTTTTGTTCTGTTCTTCTTGTTTGTCATTAAGTTCATTATTAGTAATTTTTGTGTTCATTTTGCTTAATGTCATAGTATAGGGTGAATTGTTCATCTGTCCCGATACAAGCAAATCGCCCATGGCTAAATAACCAAAGAAACGAGAGCCAAAATTACTTGCTATTGCAAGTGTGAGGAATAAACCTAATGCCAATTTCATTTTTTCTTCTTTATATGCGTAAATAAATATATTTATATGTATATGTGCGTATATATAACAATGGAATAACGAATTTTATGGGTATATTCTATCTTATTAAGACAACTTTAAAATGTTGCAGAAAATACGCATATGATATAATGATCTTATGAAATGATAAGGTATAATGTATAATAGGGTGAAATAAGTGAAATGATAAAAATAAAAAAATAGGGAAATATATAACAAAATATCAAATTTTTTATATTTTAATGCTTTAATATTTTCAAAAAAAAAAAAAGATATTCAGATAAAATAATAATATTATAAAATATAATAATTAAAAAAATACATTTATGTTTATGTTTATTTTCGACATAAGTTTGAAACAAAAAATTGATCTAATGTATTTATTGATGATTCTCATTTTGTTGTTTAACTTGTTCAGAATTCCTGCGCAAAGCAAACTTAGCCCACAAAATGTTTTGGTTGCATGCATGTATTTTATGGAAATTAATTCATAAAAAATATGCTGTTTTAAGAAATTCTAAGCATCCTACTAGTCCTTATTTTATGACCTATTAATTGTGAAGTATTTTTTTATGTCATTTCCTGTTTACTTGACACTCTTCACACAGCTTTATTTTTTCAAAGTAGTGCACATTTATTGCAACCTCAAACAGTGGTTCCCAATTTTTAAACTCTTTCAGCTTTGCGTGATATAACATATTGCACATGTACATACATACATAAACATACATGCATAAACATACAAGCATAAACATACAAGCATAAACATACAAGCATAAACATACAAGCATAAACATACAAGCATAAACATACAAGCATATATGTACATATACATTTACATTTATGTAAATATTCACACATACTTATTACATATATGCATGCGCGTATTTTTTAAAGGCAGAATTTCTTGTGCGACAATTTTCATACTCAAAAACTATGGACTGTTAAAAAAAAATAAATAAAATAAATAATAGGCTGCAAAAATGAGCAACTGCTTTTGTATACTTTTTATATATAAAAATAGAAAGAACTTTTCAGTTTTTAACTGTCCTTATTATGTTCTTGTTCCTTTTGCAACAGTGGGTAAATGTATAAAAACTTTATTTGCATGCGCATATTATGATTTTTCATATTTGAATTATTTCTATGAATGAGTATGCTTCTTACATTTTAAGTGCTACATATGAAATCCTTTATTGATAACAGAATTAAGCTCTTATGGAACTCTAAACGCAAGACCGAATGTGTAAGCACAATGTCAATTTCCATGTGTGCAAAAATAAATAAATAATAAATATATAGGTAAATACATATAAGGAAATAAGTATGCAAATAAATGAATGAATACGCAATTAAATGAATGAACAAATAAATAAACCATGCAAAATGATTGCAGCTATTCGTATTTTTCTCCCATTATCATGATATGTATTTTCTTTTTTGGGAAATAACTTCATTTATTTTTATTATTATATTTTAAAATGAATAATAATTTATGGTTTAATATATCAATAAAATGATATCAAAAGCTAACATATAAAAGGTATCAAAATTAATATCTTATTTTAGGAAATATGCTTATTATTTATTGTTCTACTTTATTGTTTTCTTTTATTTCACATTAAGAAAGATAGGAATAAAATTATGTACAATTAATATTTTTTATATGTGTTGACCTGCCCTGCTCAAGCTTAAAAAAAAAAAAAAAAGAAAAAGAAAAGAAAAGAAAAGAAAAGAAAGAAGAGAAGACAATAACAAAATAATGAAATAAAACAAAACAAAACATAACAAAACAAAAAAGAATGTTCTTTTAACACTTTTGAGCAATACGGTTAGTATTAATGCAAAAAGTTAATTACTAAAGAAAGGATATAAGCAGCTGAGAAAGGCTACAAAAAAGTAAAACAGCTTTTTTATAGTCGTCTCTCCGCTATTGTTTTCTTCAAAAAAAAAAAAAAATGAATAAATAAATGGATAAATAAATAAATGAATGAATGAATAAATAAATAAATGAATAAATAAATAAATGAATAAATAAATAAATAAATGAATAAATTATATGACTTGTTCATAAACTTTGTTACTTAAACGTAGGATTAACTACCTTTCAAGAGGCTCAAAAAATAAAGTAAAATAAAATAAGAAAAACGCTAGCACTCTTAATCAGACTGTGTTTACATTATTGCATAATTTAAAAAAAAAAAAAAAACTCATTAAATTTTACACATGTATTTATTTTCGTTCAGTGTTCGTTACACATTTTGTGGAAATTACTTAAAAGGGAAATAATAAAAAAAAAAAAAAAAATCAATACTTTCATACTGCTCCTATTTGTACCTCTAAAATGTGTGTAATGGGAATAAAATTTATTTATCAAAAAATGTCTGCCACGTGTGGTTTATGACACTTTTATCATTTATAAATTTTATCATTTATAAATTTTATCATTTATATGTATATATAGATACGTACACCCATGCATACATACTAACACTCATATATATATATATATACGCACACACATAACTAGGATTTATATAAACTCTTCTTCCCATTTCCCATTTCACCTCTAAATTTCTATTAACTTGGCTCTCAACTGTTTAACAAATAAGTGTTCTATATAGGGGTCGTTGTAAATTAAATTTTTATTTTGATATATATGAATTTTGTCCGTATTACACAGTATACCATGTATAATATTATACGAAAGAAACATAGCAGCAAAAACCCAAATTTTTTTTTTTCTAAAATTTTCAAATATCTCCTTAAACTTTTCATGGTTTAATAAAAACGTTGGTATAAAAGCTTCCATGTTTCTAGGGAAAATAATATTTAATGAAATTAAAATATAAATGATAACAATCAAATAACAGATTAATCTATTAAATAATGCTGCTTTAATGCTCCTTAAGAATATTACATACTTCTTCCTCTTATTATTACTGTCATACACGGAACTGTCAATTGTGGATTGGTCAACTGTGGATTGGTCAACTGTGGATTGGTCAACTGTGGATTGGTCAACTGTGGATTGGTCAACTGTGGATTGGTCAACTGTGGATTGGTCAACTGTGGATTGGTCAACTGCGTACTGGTTAACTGCAGACTGGTCAGCTGCATACTCGTCATCTTCAAAATAAATTTCTGTTTCCTCCCCACCATTCAGGAAATCAAAAAAAAATTTTATTCTATTTAAAACATAATCAGATTGTCATGACTTACAGAAATAAATTGATATTTGATTATTTTGATTTATGTATGATGGAAAAGAGTCCTTTTGAACAAATAATAGTTCATAAGTTTTTTTTAAAAAATCACCTTTAACTATCCTATCTTCACTTTTTAAAATGATGAAATCATAACTCAAAAAAAGCAGTAGAAATATTTTCAAACATATTTTTAAGTAATACATTTTCACTTTGTATAAAATGTAGGCAACAATTTTTTTAATTTGTTTTCCCTTCTCATATTATGTAGCCACAAAAGAATTTCACATTTGTAAGTTTTTTTTTTTTTTTTTTTTTTTTTTTTTTTTTTTCTCTACCCTTGAGTAAGCATAACACCTTAATTTACTATTTGACAAATAGTTTTTTATATTTTTCCATACAAATAAATTCTTCTTTCACTTAATCCCACACTGTCCCCTTTCTTTCCGTGTGCACGTAATGTATTATTTTGTTTTATTCAATAATTTATTTATTTTCCTTTATTTATTATTATATATAATATATATATATATATATATATATATATATATATATATATATATGTATGTATGTATGCATGTATGGGCTTCACTTTTTCGGTCAACTCCTTTCAGAGCTTCCTCATTTACTAAAAATGAAACGTTTCATACAATTCTTTTTAAAGAAGAAACATTTAAAAATGGAAAAAAAATGAATAGTTGTTTTATTAATCAGAGTAAAATGTTATTTGATATATCATTCTCATATTCCTGGGGATTAAATATGCGTTTGTTTTAAAAAAAAAAATGGAATAAATTATTGGGTATGGTAAAATTGTAAAATTATAAAATAGTAAAATTGAAAAATGGAAAAATAGAAACACCTTGTAAAAAATTAAGCAGGTGGGAAAAGAAATGAAAACTTCAATGTGAATGAAAATTATTCATTATATATATATATATATACATACACATATACTACTGCTTTTTATTTTTATGTTTTTGTTTTCCCCCCTTTCATTTTTACAATTCATTTGATAACTTATCTCCTATAAAAATGAAGGAATATTAAAGAACTTTTGGAAATTCTCGAAAAAGAGGTATGTGTTAAGTCTTCTTTTTTTGACACGTGGAATATATTCAATTGTATTCTTATTTAAATTAAAATGTACTTTTTTGGGTACATGGGATTTTGTTTTTCCTTTTTTTAAAATTGTTTTTTTTACCAAAACACTTTTAATTTTTCCTGTTGTTTCACTTTCCAATTTATTCTCTGCGTTGGTCTTCTCCACATTCGTTTTATCCTTATGTTTTTGTTTTCCATTCTCTTCATCCAATTTTTTTTTTTTTTTTTTTTTTCTAATTTGCTTTTCTTTTCTAATTTGTTTTTCTTTTCTAATTTGTTTTTCTTCCCTAATTCGATTTTCTTTTCTAATTTGTTTTTCTTTTCTAATTTGTTTTTCTTTTCTAATTTGTTTTTCTTCCCTAATTCGAATTTCTTTTCTAATTTGTTTTTCTTTTCTAATTCGCTTTTCTTTTCCTTTTTTGTATTCTTCTCTACTTTCTCCGTTTTGTCAGTTTGCTTTTCTATAATCTCTAAATCTTCTATTTTACTTTTTTTTTTTTTTTTTTTTTTTTTTTCTCTCTTCACCCTTTGCACAATAACTGTTGTTCTGTATGATAGATTGTTCATACTTCAATTCTTCTAATGGCTCCTTTAATTTATTCAGTTCTTCTAATGTAGATTTTGCAAGTATAAAATTGATGCCTTTCTTTTTTTTTTTTATTAATTTATTTTTCTTTAATATTCTTTTTTGTATACATCCCCCATTCAAGTCAGATGGATTAATGGAATAAATAGGTAAGTCTGTTTCTTTATCATTCTCAATAATAATGCTACCTACAAAAGATTTCCTACTTCTATTAATACTATCTAAAATACTTAAATTTGGTTCACCTTCCTCTTCACAATATGCATTCTTCTTATTATTCAGTTTCTTCGTATTTTCTTTTTTTTTTTTCTCAATACTCTTCTTGCATTTTTTCACTGTACTCTTATTACATATGTAAAAATTGTTCACATTTCTCTTCACATTTTCATTCATATTTTGCTTCGCCTTTACCTTAACATGTTCCTTAATATTTTCCTTCCCTTTTTCCTTCCCTTTTTTCTTCCCTTTTTTCTTCCCTTTTTTAGTTTTTCTTTTTTTTTTTTTTCCCATCTCTATATTATCACTTTTTTCGCCCGAGTCTTTTTTTTTTTTTTGTATGCAATTAACTTCCCTACCACTCCTTTTTTTTCTACTAATAACTTCACAAATATCATCTGAACTCTTACAAGCAACTTCATTCTCCTTAGTGACAACTTTCTCCTCCTCTGAACCTGCTACAGCCCGTACAGAAACAACTTCATCTTGCAAAAAATCCAAGTCATTCTTCATAGAACCCATTTCACACCTCATCGAATCCAAGTCATTCTTCATAGAACCCATTTCACACCTCATCGAATCCAAGTCATCCTTCTCAGAACCAGCTTCACCCCTCATGGAATCCATGTCATCTTTATCGAAATCCACTTCCCCCCTCAAAGTAACAATGTCATCCCTTATAGAACCCACTTCATCCTTCAAAGTACCAACATCACCCCTTATAGAACCCACTTCGTCCTTCATAGTACCAATTTCCCCCTTCACAGAATCGAGTTCATCGTCCCTCTCCTTAACTTCACCGTGTCTTACCATTCCTAACTGCACCATGTTTTCCTTTTCTTTATTTTCATTTATACTAAATGATTTTTTACTTTCCGCCTGTTCTTTTTGCAAGCATTTTATAGCATTTCTTCTAGCTATAATGTTATAATGGCTCATTTTTTGTTCATAACTATTTTCTGAATAATCTGAAATAAAAACAGGTGTTTTGTTTTTACATATCAACTTGTTTGCTTTCTTCGAAGTAACAGATAAATTGTAAAAACCTTTTAAAATTTTGGTACCATAGCTGTTCTTACATTTCGATATATATTTGCTTATTTTTTTCTGTAATATACCTATCTTAACATTTGGCATTTTAAGTATAATACAAAAAATTTTTTTTTGAATTACATCAATAATATATTTCTTCTCAGTCCTACATACAATTTTAAAAAAGGGATCAACTATTAATAAAAACTGCTTTGTGGTATACGATTTTTTTTTATTTTTACTTTCTAAAAAATTATCATTTGCAATAAATTCCTTAAAAAATGTGTCTATGTAATTATAAAAAACATCATTCTTATCATCAAAAGTCTTTAAAATTATTTTGTTATACATTTTAATATAATTACAATTCCATCCATAGCTATGTAAAAATATTAAACACTCAGCTTGAAAAACTCGAAATAAAAATAAAAATTTATTCAATCGGTAATAATCCAATGTTTCATATTTCTTTGACATAATACTTAAAAAACATTTTACAAATAAAAACACTTGAACCTTTTCATCATCTTTCTCTTTTCCATCAAATGTATGTACTAACTTACATATTTTCACAGCCGCTACTCTCTGCTCATCCATAGAATAACATAACCAATAATAGTAAAACAAGCCTTTACATATATATGCCACTTTGCGTACATTAAGAGATTCCCTTTTGTCTGTTACGTACTTATAGAGGATATCAATCCCTTCATCCCTCGTCTCTTTGATAACATGACTTAACTTAACAAATATTAATTGCAGTTCGGCATTCTTCATGATCCTTTTTTCCTTCTAAATTTTCAAAACAGGGAAAGAGGCAGAGGGGCGGGAAGTGGCCTCACTGGAATAGGCGCGTATGTATATATATATATATATATATATGTCGTGTGTATATGTGTTTGTGTACTTTGTTCAATGGGTATCTAACCACGTTGTGTACATATACGTATGGCAGTCTAATACTGCTTAAATATAGTACGCGTGTATGAGTGCAAAGATATAATGCGGCTTAAGTTTAATATGTGTTGTACGCAGGTATGTAAGCAAATATATAATACGGCCTCTACACAATATGTACGTATTCAGGTAGGTTTGAATATATATACACTAAAAATTTAGCAGTTGGTGGTACAATACACTTGCCCTAAGTTTCACTTATAACTTTAGCATATATACATATATATACTACTATTTATTGTTATTTTCGCATGCTTCTCTTTTTATAAAATTCTTCCATATTTCTTTCTTCAACTTGCTCTTTTAGAAGCACTCTTAAGTCCCTTGGATCTCATGGAAAAAGCAGTTCAATTTTATGTATATATATACACGTACAATATTTGTAATAATAAACTTATTTTTAAGTACGTGCGAAAAAAAGCTTAAAAATAAGTAAAAAAAAAAAAAAAAAAAAGAAAAGAAAAGAACAAGAAAAAAATAGCTTAAGCAGAAAAAATGTTTTTAGAAGGAGAAGTTGCTCATTCTTACAGTTATAATTGCCAACAGCGCAATTTGATATACCATACATATATGCATACATATATACATACATATATTCATACATACATATATACATATATACATACTTATATGCGTATATTACATGTTTCTCTCACTGTTATTATAATGTAGGTATATTTGTTGAAAAGAAAAAAGTTTACCATTTTTGTTTTGAAAATATTTAAAAAAAATTTTTGAAAATATTAACTTTTAAATTATTTTTAATTTTTTTTTTTTAATTTTTTTACCCTATTCATTTTTAATCATTCTTTTTTTAAATTTTTAATTTTTCATTTTTAATTTTTCATTTTTTTGTTTTTCTCTTTTTATAATTATCAAATTTTAAAATTTCGACAAACGGAAAAAAAAAAAAAAAAATAGGAAAATTTTTGCTATTTTGCTATATATCACGGATGCAAAAATAGTTTAAAAAAAGAGAAAAGGCACAAATTACAAGAAAAAAAATATAAAAATATATGTAAATAGAAAATACATATATAAAAATACGATAAACGAGTTAAGAAAAATAGTTGAGGCACTGCAAAATAAAACATAACGTCCTACATAGTATGCTACGTTACAGTTAAAGCAAAAAAATATACCGACATAATGGTGCGAACAAAAAGACGGACATACATACATACGTATACATGCGTACGTATGCATACATATATACATATGCATACATACATACATACAAATGTATACATACATACATACAAATGCATACGATACTTATGTACAATAACTCTAATAACTGAACAAGCTATTTATCATTCTGTTTGTTAAACCCGTCTTACATTATTTTTGTGGACCACATAGGAACTATTTTTTATTTTATGAAAAATACTATTTTTCGCAAAAATTTGTGTACACCATTTATTACCGATATTGCAATTTTGCAACCGTTAAAAAAAAAAAAAAAAAAAATGAATGCACTAAAAAAAAATATTTTATTTAATAGTAAAATAAATAGTACACAAAGTACAATGTGTTTATTTTATAGCTATATATGCATATACAATTCTATATGATACTACACTATTCCTATTTATAAAATATACTACAGATATTTGAGTCGACCTGAGCCTATTCTTGTTTTTTTTTTTTTTTTTTTATTTCTTGCATCACCTTAAATGATAGAAACATAAAACGGCTTTTCAATTTAGAGACCTGCAAATATAACTGTCGGGGAAAATATATCGATATGACATACCAATTTTGGCGTATACTTTGTATGTACGTTATAGTTTTCTTTATTTTATTATTTTTTTTTCTTTTTTAGAGTCATCTATTTTTTAGTCCCGATGGAATTAAAAAGGTATTAATACAAAAAAAAAAAAAAAAAAAAAAATAATAGCAATAAAAAAAAATGCAAACATATATTTTCACCCGTATTTTATCTCGTTTGTTTTTTAAATAATTATAATTTTTTCCTCCAAATACATGTGTTAAAATGTGAAAATTATGTCATACATGCATGTATCTTTCATTTGTGTGGATATATTAAGGGTACATAATGCATTTATACATATAAATACACATATACATATACACATATACACATATATAATATACATACATATATATATGTAATATATGTGCATGTACTCGCACATGTGTATATGCATTTGCGAAGTACTGTTATTTTGTTGATATATGCTGTTATCTTTAAAATTGTACTTTTTTTTGTCTCCATACAAATTTTGTTGCTATCGGTATTGTAGAATTATTTGTTTTTCATTATCATATTACAAGCATTTATAATATAGACGCATCCTTTTTTGTGAACCATTTATTGTCTCTTTTTTTTCCCTTTTGTACCTTTTTGTGAGTCTTTTATTGTCTCTTTTTTTCCCTTTGTCTCCATTTTTTTCCTTTTATACCTTTTTGTGCGCATCTTATGTCCCATATCTGTTCCTAATTTACCCCTTCTCCGTCTCATTTGTGCCCCTATTATTCTCTTTATTCCTTAAGTGCCTAATTTCACTCTGTCACAACTTTTTTCAAATAGTATGCCCTTAATATAATATATTACTTTATACAATTAATATTTCCGTCTATCTTTTTTTAAGTATTGTACTCTTGTAAAGCCCCTTTCCCCTTCTCTTTACGAACGCATTAGCAGTAAATCAAAGCAAAAGTGCACAAAACAAAACAGAACATAACGAAGCTACTGAAATAAGAAAATAATTCTTATTGTAGTTTTCTCTTTTTAGGATACCTTTCTTCAAATATAGGACTTAAACTTTTCGATGAAATTTTTTTTTTCTTCATTATATTCGTTCTAAAGTCTCATGCATCTCTAACACGTCAATATATGTAACATATATACATGCATATATGCATTATATGTGTATATTTACCCTGCTTATCTTTTAAAATATAACAAATGTTGCAATTTTTTAACTCCTTTATTATCTTATCCAAAAAATTTTAAGATAAAAAATAATTTGTGTAATATTACATATATGTTAACACATCTAACTAAATTATTATATTCTGACCTACTCCTTTTTTTTGGGTTATCACCCAGCATACTTTGGACAGTAAGTTCTTTTGTTTGTTTTTCATTAAAACGTATTCAATTTCCCCAGATTTAAAAAGAGTAAATGGGAAATGAATTAAAAGGAGAGTAAAATATGAAAATGAAATAAAAAAAAAAAAAAAAAAAAAAAAATTATATTTATACCCTCAATTTTTAAGGGACATTACGTTATAATTTATATATGTTCATATAATGTGTTACTTTTACATGTGAAACTAACCTTCAAAATAATGCTTCTAGTTAAATGGTTAACATTTAAAATGTTTATACAGTATATATGGCATGGAATACAGAAACAGAACAATTCGAAAAAACCAATACTAAATTAACCGAAATTCTTAAAGTGCATGTGTTATATTAACGTGCCTTATTTTTTTATTACCTTCTTACGGCATATTACGGCATATTACGGCATATATATGTATATATTTATATGTGTATACATTTATGAATAAACGTATATTTGGATATGTATAAGTATATATATATATATATATACACATATATAAACTTACATGTGCACATGCCAAATATCTTATGAATTTATGCATGTATATATGGAAAAGCGCTCACATAAGTATCCAATTTTTTTTGAAGTGCTTTTCTCTTCAAAAAGAGATTAAAAAATGCTCCACATCAGCGCATATGCTAAAATAAAATGTTCTAATTTTACGCAATAAAATTTTCATGTAAAAATTTAGTAACATCTTCAAAAAGGAGTTTCATATTTTTATTTCTTTTATGTAAACAATTATTACATTAACGAAGTTATTCGATGAGGAGGACCAGCTTGAAAAATGTAATAACAGCAAATAAGCTATCATATATATGTATATGCATATATATATGTATATATACATATATACGTATTTATATGTGTTTACCAAACGTTAATATATGTAAAAGTGAAAAAGAGCGCTAAAAAAAAAGAGACTTAAAATAAATAAAATGAGCAATAAAAAAAGAGGAAAAAATTTAGTGTATGACTATGAAGATGATTTTGAGGACTACGATAATTATGATGAAGAACATTACAATGAATTTTCATGTGAAGAAAAATGTAACGTCGTTAGAACAAAAAAGAATGTAACAATTAAAAAGGTAGAAAAAAAGGAAAAAGTAAATCTCAAAAAAGAACAAGTTAAGATAACTTTAAAAAAAAGTGAAGACAAAAAATATATTATGCTAAACACCATAAATATTCTGGTATTAGGGCATATTGATGCAGGAAAATCAACACTAATAGGTGCGTTGTTATATAATTTAAATTATGTTCTTGAACAAACAATAAAAAAATATGAAAACGTGCGGGAGAGCGCGAAATTTACGTACATATTAGATGAAGAAGAAGATGAAAGAGAAAGAAATATAACCCTTTTTAATAAAAAAAAAGAATTCTTTATATATTACACTAAAGATGATATAATACATGCTTACCACCTTTTACTAAATAAGGAAAACAAAGGTGAAAATTGGAGCAACGCGAACGAGAAAAATAGTAACAAAAAAGTTAACAAAAATGAAAATATAGAGGAAAATGAATATATTTATATGGATAAGCAAATATTTGAAGATTTTTATAAAAGAAAAATTATTCATAATGACATTGTATGTTTTAGAAAAATTAATATTTTTGATACACCAGGACATAACGAATTAATACATAATTTACACAGTTGTAGTTTTTTTGCCGACTGCGCGATTTTAGTAGTTGACGCAAATAATATTTATAATAAAAAAAATGATGAGACGTATAGAAATGTTTCTATACTCAAATCAGTGGGAATCTCAAATGTTATTGTCGCAATTAATAAAATAGATTTATTTGACTATAATGTAAATGTTTTTGAAGATATATGCACAACTATACTGTCCTTTTTCGAATGCAAAAAAAATGACAGCATCTATGAATTCGTTCTTGACAACAACTTTTATATGCATAAGGAATATTCCGCAGGGTTGACAAGTAAAAGGAGCAGCAGACGTAGTAGTAGCAACGCCAAAAGCGGCTACAACAACGCATGCGATTTAGTTACGAAAAATATAATATTCACTCCTCTTTCAGCATACAATAACAAAAATATAGTAAAATTTGAAAAAGGAGATATACCTTTGTTCAACCATAATTTTAGCTTATATGATGAAATTAAATACATTAATTTAAAAAAAGATCTATTTATTTTCAAGTTATGTGAGGAACTTTTATATAACAAAAAAAATGTTTTAACCTCTTACTATAATTTTATTATTAATAATAACTTGTTTTCAAATAACACTTTTTATAATTCTGGTAATGAGGGTGGTGGTGGCATGTTAACATCAATTGAGAAATCCTTAACTGAAAATTATAACAATGCTTTTGTTGGAGTTATTCACGATTTTACAGAATCAAATAATATGATAAACGCAAGTATTAAAGTATTAGGTGGGTTTTTAAAAACCAAAAATAATTATACTATACTACCGTTTAAGGAAAAAATTACTATAAAAAAAATTGAAAAAAATATGTGCTTTTATAAATATATAAATATAGATAATTTATGTGACTTCTTAGCACATGCAAAAGATCTTAACTTGACTGAAAAACTCTTATTAGAATTATCTAATTCTGTTTTGTCAGCTAACGAAATAGAAAAGAAAAATGTTAACGCGCATGACAATAAGAACTGCACAAATTTAGAACCTGAACATAATTTAAAGCAAAATGATTTAACTGATTTAAAAAACTTTATTAATATTTTACCCGAGCTTGTAAAAAATTGTTCGCATAATGAAAATATGAATAATATAACCAATGACATTATAGATAACGTTTTTCTTAAAATTCATGATAACAAAATAAACTACGGTTGCGTTGTAGTAAATACTACAACAAATAATAATGAAAACTATTCTTCATGTATTATGAATACTATTTTTACTTGCAACAAAATGAAAGCATTAATAAAAATGAATGATATACGTATTCCACTAATAATAGGACGACAATATCTCCTGTACTCTTTAACTTTTTCACATAGTATAACAATTAGAAATGTTTATTATGTTTATAAAAATAAAAATTCCTCAATAAATTCTGAAGATACACAAAATAATAATTTAGTTTTTGACTGTGATAACAAATGCTTAGCAGATATTTGTAACACGAAAAATTATGTTAAAAAAAATAATACATTTTACGAACGGATTGAAAATAAAAAGTGCCTACGTAGCCATGATACAGGTATTATCGAAATAGAAGTTAACAGTAACAGTGATAATAATAATAGTAATAACAAAAATAATAACTGTTTGATGTCCACACAATTCTTCAGAACTGAATTAAATTATTTTATTTCTTTTGATAATAATCCTTTTTTCAATATTTATGATTTCCTCTCTTTTAGCATTTCTCCCTTATCTCGTTTCATTTTATCTGAAGAAAATAAAATTGTTGCTAGTGGTTTAATATTAAATCCGGACTGAGTGTTTTACGTGTTTTTATAACCATATATATATATATATATATATATATATATATAATAAGCACAGAATTGTACCAAGTTCATAAAAGCTTGTTATTTTTCGATCATTTCCGTTTTCGTTTTTATTGTCGTAGCTTTCAACCTATACAATGTGTATATATGTAGAAGGCATGAAATCAGCTTAAGAAAATTAAAAAAAAAAAAAACAAATAAAATAAAATAAAATAAAATAATAAAAAACAGTATGAAGCAAAACAGAGCATCGCATGGCGTATCACGAAAACGTATGTAAAAATGTAATTAATTAGCTAAGGTTCCAAAATGTTTTATTTAAGACGTATGGAAAAGGAAAAAAACAAAAAAAATAATAATAATTCACATATATATAATTGTAGTCAGGGCACATTAACTATACAATAATTAAAAAATGTTTTATATGTATTATATATATATATATTATTCAAAAAGAAATGATATCTACCATCGTGTAAAAAAAACATTATATATATATATATAAATTCATGTATATTAATAGGCACGTTACAAATCATAAAGCTTTTTCGCCCTCACAATTATAGCAATTGGAATTACTTTTTATTCACGTTTTCTTTACGCAGTATATAAAAAGTTTTACTGATTTAATATTTTTTTGTATGCACGCATATAGCAAGTATATTTGTTGTTAACTTTAAAATGTTTTATTAATTTTCGAAATATTAATGACATATTCCATACCTTTTTATATGAATTGTATTTCTTTTTTAGTTCATTTATTCTCTCTTCAATTAGTTTATCCCATTCATTTGGTGGTAGTTCAATTTTACTTGGTTCGTATGGAAACATCGTAATTTTGCTTCATTTACTTAAGTGTATGTATATATTTATACGCCGTAAACAAATTGTTTGACCAATAAAAAATTATTGTGTATATGTTAAAAAAAAAAAAAATTCTCTCTATTTATTAAAAAACTGCGATTCTCCTAAATATTATTAAGTTTTACTAATAAAAAAAAAATTATTAAAATTATTCTGAATCCCTTATTTGCTTTAATGTTGAAAGCGTTTGCATTTTTCAAGCTTCAAATTAAATAAGAAAAAAATAAAATGATATGAAATAAGATGAAATAAAGTAGTTCCATATAAAATGAAATAAATTTAAATGGAATAAAATGAATTGAATTAAAATAAAAATAGCTATTTTTTTTTTTTTTTTTTTTGTCTTACTAGAAGACATTTTTACATATTCATAATTATTCCTCATTTTAGCCCTACAAAAAAAAAATGATTCATTTTAAAAATATATCTTGCTGTAAACGATTATATCTCAGGAGGAAGATAACATTAAACATTTATAAAAAAACATTTGTTCATTTCTCAACTCATATGAATGCTTTAAATAAATGTCTGGTAACTAAAAGAATAAATCCTATGTCTTTTTGTACGACAAAAAATACCGATTATGTCAATTATATGAATGAAATAAATAATTTTATTGATATATTTCAAAAAAATTCAGACAACAGTTCCTCCAATGAGCAAAATATCATTTCTATATTACAAAAGATAAAAAGTGAAAAAAAATATGAAACAAGCGAAGATATCATGGAAATTATAAGTAGCATAAAATTGTTAATAGAGAAAAGAGTTCGTCCAATAATTGTAAATGATGGCGGAGATATAAAATTTATTTGTTTCGACGTAGATAATGGTACAATATTACACGCTCCTTTTTTTTTTGCATATATGTATTTACATTTGCTTAGGTGTTCATGTGTCTTTGTATTCATGTATGTTTATCTGCATGTGAATATTTTTTAAAATAAAATCGAGTAATATGTGCTTCCACATGTTTATTACCTTTTTACTGAAAATTTTTTAAAAACTTTGTAACCTTTAGGCGTAGTTTATGTGCAATTGGAAGGAGCATGTGTTACCTGCTCACAAAGTGAAATAACGCTGCAATACATGATAAAAAATATGCTAGTATACTACATATCTGAAATTAAGGAAATTAAAAATGTGTCAAAAAATGGAGTTATTCTTTAGTAATAAAAATATATATATATTCTACTATTTGGAAGACGCAAGAATATTTATAAACTTCTAAGCAAAATTGTTTTATTACGTATTGTAACTATTCATATAGCATGGATGTTTACAAGAACGAAAATATAAACGTTAAATACAAAATATTATGAAGCTTTTGTTTTTACAAAAATGAGGATTAAAATGGTTATATCCCCCGTAGACTAAAATTTAAATGTATAAAAATATATGAATTAAAATATCCTTAATAAAATGCTTTCATCGGTATTTTAGTAAGTAATCTTTTCTTTTAGTACATGCATATAAATGATGTCTCACTTTTACATTGCACTACCAGTGGCATAAGGCATAATATTTTTTTGTTTTCTAATTATAATTTGTATTGAATTAAAAGACAAAATGATGTAATAATTAACTATATGGAGTAATTTCTGTAATTATATTTTTCATTTTATCGAACAATTCTATAATATATAACATACCTACATATATATATATATATATATATGTGAAATATTTAAATTCATAATATAAGTTGCCCTTTGTATAACAGTATATCATTTTTTAATAATTTTAGTATATGAATTATGTTTTTTTTGTTTCTAAAATTACTTGTTGCTTTTTTTCTTTTCTTGAATGGAGCAAAATTGTAGTCTTTTTAAAATTTTTTCAATTTTTTTTTATTTATGCAATTCTTTTTTTTTAAATAATGGAGGTCTGTATCTTTTTATATATTTTATGGTTGTTCAAATATATATATACTTACTTAAAATGAAAACACACAAAACAATTACTCATAAATGTAGGCTACAAAACAAACATAATATCGTAAAAGAATATATTTTAAAATAAAAAATTGTTATTTTGTATAATTTCTTATTTGCCTTTTTTTTTTTTTTCTTGGAAATTCCAAAAAAAAAATTCTATAGAATATGTGTGCATAAATATTTTTTTTTTTTTTTATTTGATCATTTGATCATTTCATGTTTCATATTTATGCTAAACAAAAAAATAAGTAAAATTTTTGTACTGTATTTACAAAAATGGAAAATATACTCCTGAAGAATCTCTCAAAAATATTCATTTTTTATTTTAAAAAAGTGATGTTATATAAATGACCACCTACTAAAAGAACAAGAATAGAAATAAAAAATCACTAAAAGCTCGCGCAGATTTTATTTTTTTTTGTTTATTTTAGTTGTTATAAACTCAAGATCATACAATTTATTTAAACGTCTCATGGTTTATTTAACGTGCAATTATATCGCACATATACTAGTATTTTACATAATTTGTTTTTTTACTGTTATGAAACGGTCACTACAAAAAAAAAAAAAAAAAGACAGTATATGATATATACAAATATAAAAATAAATATATAAATAATTTATGAATAATCGTTTGGCGTCTCCAAAAACGCTGCACATTTTGATGAAACGTTCTGTTTAAAATAGTCGCTAAGTTGAATTTGAGTTATACTTATTTTTTTAATGTATTAAGAGAATATTTAAAAATGTTCTTAATAAAATTTAAAGGAATATTAATTTATTTCTTATATACAATTTTACCCTTATTTTGTTCTACAACCGCTTTGTAAATATAAAAAGATAATTAAAAAAGCGTGTATTCATTTATATTACGTTACAGTTCTATATTTATACTTGTATAATGAGAATACACTTACTATATTATGTTGCTTACATATATATATTTTAGGCTGTCAAGAAATTTTACATTAAAAATTGTAAAATTATACATAATAAGCATATTTATAAATTAATATTTAACAAATCAGTAAAATATACTTACCATTTTAAAGAATTATCTTTTTATATAATTCATAAAATTAAACTTAAAAAAATTTTTGGATAATTCAATTTGAAAATACAGTAAATATTAATTTATAATATAGGGGAAATAAGAAATATTATTTTATGTTCTTCCCTAATTAATATCATTTTATTTAATCCACAACTGAATAGTGTATTTTCTCTCCTATTTTTAGAATGAACAGGAATCATAAAAATTTAGCTGATGAAGATTCATTAAGTAAAAAAAAATATGTAGAATCAATAAATGAATCAGAAGAAAAAAAAAATAATTTGAATAGTGAATCAGATTTTAGCTCAGAATTTGAATTTAATTACAAAAAACAAATTATCGACAGCTTTGAACTAAAAAATAAAGGACTGTTTAAACTTTCTCTAGGCAAAAAAGTTCATTCTAAATCAAATTTTATTAATGATAATGAAAATGCTAAAGATAATATACAAAACGAAAAATATTCGAAAAATTATTATTCAAAAAGTAAAATGCCACAACAACCTGTGTTTTTAGCGAAAGATAAAACAGGGTTTTTTTGTGATGACAAGGATGAAATAATAACTAAATTAAAAAGAGAGATAACCCTATTAACCAACAAGTTTGAAGAAAAATTAATTAATATAAAGAACATTCAAAAAGATAACTTTCACCTAGAACAAATGTATAAAAATAAGTATTATTTAGATATAAAAAAAGAAAAAAATAGAATAGTAGAAATGCGTTCTGAAAATGATGAGTTGCTAAGGAAACTCGATTGTTATAATAAATATTTTCAAAAGTTAAAAAAAAAAATTAAATGTCTTCTTAGGAATACTCTCACTCTTGTTGAGCACTTTGGAACTAGTGAAAATGTAAAATTCTTATTTAAGAATGTGAAGGATATTACATTACTAATGCAGTCTATAAAATACAAGAAATTCCGAAAAATTAAGAACACAACAAAAGAAGAATGTGGGAAAGCGAAAAATCAAAATTTGGGAAATGTAAAAAATGGTAATACAAAAGAGAAAAGGAATCCCATAAAAATATTACATAGAATAATAAATCCTTGTGATAAAAATTGCGATATCCCCTTAAAATATACACCTAAAAAAAAAGATAAAATACCAAATCTATGTACTAATGAAGAAATTTATTTACCGAATGGTTCAATTTTAAAATATCGTAAAAGGATAAATAATCAAAATAAGGAAACAAATAACCTTCGAATTCCAAAAAATAACTCCTTCGGAAGCAATAAATATAGTTTAAGGAAAATTTACAATACAAATTTGGAAAATAGACAAATCGAAAATAGCGTAAATTCAAAAAAAAAAAGAACTATAACAAATTTCACAGTAAGAATGAAAAATATATCTGCTGAAAATTCTGATAACCTATTAACTTTATTAAGAAAAACAAGAAAAATTAAATATTTATTAAGAAATTCTTTTAACATTACATATAATAAAAAAAAGAATTACCAAAAAGGAAATTTAAACGATGAAAGTTATAATAATAACAATTTTGACCCAATTGAGAGTGGAGAACATGTATTGCTAAGCAACTATAGAGGCTCTATTAAGCACAATTCTTTATATGAGCGGGAACATATAGCATTATAATTTAGTACAAAGGTGTATACAAAATATATTTTAGATTAAAAAAAAAAAGACAAAATGAGGAGAGGAGTAGCAACAGCACGGGAGCATTAATATTAATTTTAAGTATTCAACAATAAATTACATGAAAGTACTATCTTATGTAATATTTTAATCATATTATAATATTTCCTATTTTGTTATATTAAAAATAGATAAAAATAAACTAGTTTGAATATATTACCATTATTAAAATTACTTATATACAATTAGGGCGCTATTAAAAGACATAATTTCATTCATTTTATTGTACTTACATAAGAGAAAAAAACATATTTACACATATTCATAAGATTATTATTATTTATTAAACACCTATAATAAAATAAAAAATTGTCATTTCAAAGATGAAACAGTAAAGATGAATCCTTATGAATAAGAATGTTAATTTATTACAATAAATACATTTTTAAATACTAAGAATTTATATATTTTTTTTTTGTTTTAATATTACAATTCATTATTCTTTTGTTTTTCTTGTGCTTTCATAGGTGTTTATATGTAATGAAACATGTGTAAATACATTAATTAAAAATTCATAGTGGATAATTATCTGCCTGTATCTACATCTTTACCTATTGCTATTTTAACTATTGAAAGACTTAAAAAATTAGGACAGAAAAATAAGAACATTGTTATATCATTTCATATACATTATCATTATTACATTAATTAGAAATGTTAAGGGTAAATGAAAATATTACAGTCTTATAATAGAACAGTAAATAGTAAAAACATTATCCATATTACTGTTGTTTTAGGAAAATATTAAGATACGCAATATATAATATTTTACATCCTATGAATTAGATGTTCCTTTTTTTTAAATAAAAAACCTCAATTATTGATTTTCATCGTGGATTTTCACATATTGAAACACTATACTATTTTCAGTATTTCCTTATGTAAAAATAATTTACACTATAAATTTATATTATTTTTTAATGCTCGTATTACCAATTAATCATGTGTACATGAATGAAAAAATGTGATACTTTTCCTTATTTATATCAAGTACTAAAATTGATTTTATCTTTTATTTGTGAAATATGAAATTACATAATCATTTATAATATTGTATTTACTGAGGATTAATAAAAGTTTTTTTTTTTTATAAAATTTTCATAACTAAATATATAGATGCAGCAATTTATCCATAAAAAAACTAAGAATATTTTATGTTTTATTTTATACTTTAAAATGATATTATATTGTACTTTTATTCGTTCATTCGGCTTAATAGATTTTTACACCCTTTAACCATCATATTAAACAAATATAAAATTTTTCTTTCTTTTTTTTTTTAATTTTTCGTAAATATTATCAATATCTTCAAATTTCGAAATAATAATAAAATTACTACATTAAATATATATAAATAAATGTGTTATAGTAAAAGTTGAAATAAATATGTAATAAATATATTAGCTAAAAAAATAAATAAATAATTTAATTAAATTAAAATAATTAAATAAATAATATTGTATAATCTATTTAATTAAATACACGTCTGTAATTTAATAACACAATTATTTTTTTTAATCTATTAAAATTAATAATATTACTATAATTTATTATTTTTATTAAATATATTCCATTAATTTGAATGTTATATAATAGTTATTATAATTAATTAATATAATTATAAATATAAAAATAAGTAATAATAATAAAATATAAAACTATGTAAATTATATATATTAATATTTTAAATAAGGATAGAATTAATATAAAGCATTTATTAAAATAAATAATAATAAATTAATTATATATAATTAATAATTTATTTAATTAAAATAAAATATATTAAAAATTAATTTTTAAAAATATATAATAGTATATTTAAATAAATTATATATAATTTTATTTTAAGTAAAAAATAAAATAAAGTATATAATATAATTACTTAAATATAATATAATTAATTTAATTTAATAGGATGGTACAATGATATATAATAATATAATTAAAAAAAAATAAATAAAATAATTCGATAAAATTGCATAACTAAATAAATAATACATAATAATTAATTTAAATAAACAATATAATTAAAGATATGAAATAATTCATTAGTTTAATTAAGTACTAATATAATTAATACAATAGATGATATATAATAGATTTAATATATACTTAATTAAATATACAAAATAATTAAATAATATAACAAGTGTAATTAGTAGTTATTATAATTAATTTAATTATGTAAATAATAAAACATATTTAATAAATAAAAATAATAAATTAAATAAAATAATATAATAAATAAAAAATATGGTAAATTTAGTGTAAATAAAAATAAATAATTAATTATATTTATTTATTAATTTAATACATTCATATAATTATAGTTATATAGTATATATTTTTTTTATAAATAACTATTAAATAATAATATATTATTAATCGATATAAAAAAAACTCTTAATTATATAATTAATTCCGTCAGAAAAAATATATATTTTTATAATAATTAAGAATATTAACATAAATATTATTATTTTGAATTAATTAATTAATTAATTAAAAGATATATATAATATGTTTAAATTTTACGAAAATAATAAAAAAAAATAAGTAATTAATTATAAATAAATTAAAAAATATATAAAATTATAATAACATTGCTTTAAATTATGTAATAATATATATTTATCATTTATATAATTATAACATTAATTTTATTTTATCAAATAAATATATATTTTAAATAATAATTAATTTAATATAAATCTAAGAATTATTATATATATAATATAATTTTATATATTAAATACAATTAAAAGCATAAATTATTAACTTATTAAAAATAATTAAGTATATTATTAAACAACTAAATAATAAAGAAACTTTTAATTTATTTAAACATTATAAAAATAATCATTATAATTTATTTAAAAATATATTGACAATATTTTCTAAAATTAATTAGTCAATAGATAAAATAACTAATGTAATTAAATAAAATATTCATATATTATTTGAATAATATATTTCAACAGTATTATTATATTATAATTATACTATATTAATTTTTATTATTCTATTAATTGTATATTTATTACTATTTCTTTTATAATTATATTATTTAAATAATTAAAATCAATTATTTATTACTATATATTTGTTTAATTATCAATTAATTACTATTTTTTAATTAATTAGCCATTTATTTATTAAAATTTATTTTAATTAACTACTAATTTATTTATTATTTCTTTTTATTTATTTTTTTTTAAATTAATAATTTATTTATGAACAAATATTTTTAATTCATTATTTTATTTATATTTAAATAATTATATTAATTGTTTATATGATTTATATTTGTTTATATTCTATTTATATTTAAATAACTTTATTAATTAATTATATTTAATTAATTTTACTAATTTATTTTATTTATATTTAATTAATTTACTAATTTATTTTATTTATATTTAATTAATTTTACTAATTTATTTTATTTATATTTAATTAATTTTACTAATTTATTTTATTTATATTTAATTAATTTTACTAATTATTTATATGTATAATATACACGATATTAGTATAATTTAATTTTATTAATTTACTTTGTTTATATTTAAATAACTATATTAATTATTTATATATATTTGATTTATTTTATTTATATTTCATTAATTTTATTAATTATTTATATAAAAATATACACGATATTAATATAATTTAAAAATATATTTATTATTTTTACTAATTTTTAATGTATTATTTCTTTTAGAATAATATATTTAATTATTTTTTTTTATATTGTACATTTTGTTATATTTATATTTGAAAATTATTTTTTATTTTAATAGATTTATTTACATATATACATGTAACTGTTTTTCCTTTTCCCGAAAATCACATTATAGTTTTTTTTTTTCAAGTATAAACATTTACATATTTATAAAGTTAAAAATTTTAACTTTGTTATAATTTATTAATTTTACTGTTATATCTTTTTTACGAGTTCATAATTTTTTATTGTTTTTATTATTTTACTTTTCTCTAATTTATATGCTTTTATATTTTACTTTTACTATATATGCTTTTTCCTTTAATAATTAATTATATTTGAAAGACCATTCTGATTTTTTTTTTTATTTTTAAAATACCTATGATACTATAAAAAAAATACTATACTTCAAAGCAATAAATCCATCATGAAACAATTACAAGAAAATTAAGCCATAAACTTTCATAATAGTGAACATTACTATTAAATATTCCATTGAATATTTTGTATTTTCTTTGAATTTTGGTTGTACATTATTTTCACCACTTTTTTTAGTGATACATTTTAGAAATGATTTTATCATATTATTTTCTTTATATATCTTTTTTTTATTCTGTGAAATCAATACATGATTCGTTTAAGTGCGCTAAAATATATTAATTCAGATTTAACGTTATATTTTACTTTTAGATTTAATATAATATCAAAATTAGTACCGTTGATTTAATGTTGCTTTACATTTTATTCTATAATTTAAAAAAAAAAAGAACAATTTTTTTGAAATGTTAATATTAAATTGAATTATTTGTTTGTGCATACGAAAAATGAGGTGGCAAATGTGTATATATGCTTAATATAACAAATTCCATTTACACTTTTTACGGTGCCAAAATATTTATGCATAAGTTACTTCCTCGAGTAAAACAATCTCGCTAAATATGTGCAACTATTTTTTATGAATATTCGAATTTTTATGTTAATTTTTTTGAAAAAATTGAACCCAATGTATTTATGTTTGCTTTTAACAGTGATATAAAATAAAATGAACCAAAAATTTTTTTGCAGATAAATATGAGAAGAAATTTTTATAAGCATAATAATGAAATATCACTTCATTCAAATAAGCCATTAATATATTTGAAAGTAATATAACTAATAATGTATTAACTTCGTTTTATTGATACATAGCAAGACAAATATTAATACATCTTATAATGAAATAATGTAAAAATCATTACTACAAATAATAATTTTTACTCTATAGTTATATATAATTATTTGACGAATGTTTTTGAACAACTAAATAAGTTAAAGAGCAATTCTAAAATTTTATTTAAAATGCATTTATTTATAGTTTTTATAAACATCTTATTAATTTAAAAAATATTTTTAGGACTTTTGACTTCTGTACGTTACTCTTACAACAATTTACCTAAATATACAAAAAAATTAAATCCATTTATTTAATATAGAAGCTAATAATGTTTATACTTCAAAAGCATTATTCACATTTTATATAAGACAAAAAAAGTATTATACTGTTTTCCTTTAGATGCACATATAAGCAATTCAGTGTAGTTTATTATTCTTAATAAAAATGTTATTTTTCATTGCTTATCAAAGAAAAGAATGAGTTTATCCATTTTATGTTCTATTATGACTTCTTATAATTATATAATAAAAGCAAACATTTCTTGTAGACCCATCTTTATATTCACTTGGAAAAGATTATTGAAAATTTATGACATGATTTCCAAGGGCAAAAACTAATGAAAATTGTAGTTCCTTTTAAAGAATTTGAAGTGAATATGTTATAATGCGCTGCAGGAAAATATATAATGAAAATACTATAATAGTTAATTCATAGAAATAAAAAAATTAGATTTATACTTTAGGAACTTCAAAATAGTTTGAAACAACTGCGTTAATGTAAAAAAAGAGATAGGTTTGATAATTGTTTTCTTTTTATTTTGGTTATTCTATAAGAAATAAATAACGTGATTAATTATTTAAATATTATTCTACGTAAATGGAATTTACATAAATAGTAGAATGTATTTACCATATTTTTTTAATATTTTTTTAAGATTCAGTAATATTATTATTTTAAAACTCATAACAGTTAAGATAATTCACTAAAATAACAAAAAAGCAATAATACATAATTTATACAAATGTTTAGAGAATTTTCAAAAATTATATTGCAAAATAACAGTTTTCATTCCTTTAATTTTACTCTTCTGGAGGGAAGGATATTAATTTTTTTTATAAATTTTTAAGGGTAAATTAAAAGATTCACGAAGCAATCTTATGTTACATATAAGGGGAAATGTACGAACAAATATAAAATATATAGATTTTTTCAGTATTAGATAAAAAATGTACATTAGATAAGTTTTACTTTTGTTTTTTCTTATTTTAATGATTTTTATGTAATAAAAAGGATATAGTACTACTTTCCATTTTTCACTATTTTTGAAAAATTTGTACGATAACAAATACTTCTATGTAAACATAGTTACTAACAAATAAATATATTCATATAGTTTGCACTTAAAAAATTAAATATATAAATTGTTTTTGTTAATCATTTAGCACCTTGATAAAAGATAAAAATGGATAAACAAAATGATGTAAAATATTGTGAGCTTTTAATTATGCTTGATTATTATTTTCATTTGTGAAAGATATGTACGAAAGTTAATTTTTAAAAATTGTAAACAATATTTTTAGTTATTTTTAAATTTTGCAAAATACAAAAAAGTTTATTCTATATAATGTTGGGTTTAAATTTTTTATTTGCAGTAACATGGAACAATGCATTTACACAAATTGTGAATAATTAAAGTCAAAAATCCTCATTATTTACAACAAAAAAATTAATAAAAAAAAGCACTATAAAAAAAATGGGAGCATACACATACATATATATTACACATAAATATACAACAAAAAACATGAAAAAGTTATCTTCGAAAAACATACTACTACGTTGAAAAAAAACACTCAAATTTAATTCAAGTATTTAATTGATTTCTTCGGATTTCGCTTCCCTTTTTTCTTTTTCATAACAAGAACAATGCAATTATTTCCAGATTGTACCTATATATAAATGAAAGACACAAAGAATTCATTTAGCACTTTCATAATTTTATGTATGCATTCAAAGGTATACATAATATAACTGTAAGGGATCATACTGTATTAAATCATTATAAACTTAAATTCAAAGACAATAAATACTTACTTGCTTTACTAAAAAATCGGAATTTTGTATGGACACTACATTATGTGAATGCTTTTGGTTATGTTTATTCGTAAAAAATATAGGATGATTATATTTAAAGAAATCAATATAATTATTATAGCCTAATATTTTTATGGAATTATCATCATATATCAAAAATATATTATTTTGGTTAATTGATACATTTTTTATAGTTTTTGTATCATTTAAATTAATTTTAACAAATGGTGATGATCCATAAGCTATGTGACGAAAATAATTCGGAAAGTAATATTTTAGGTCTCCGGCTAGGTAAATATTACTACGTGTATCAAGCAAACAAGTTACAGTGTTACTACAGACAATCTTTTTTATTATTATAAATTGATTTGGTAAATTACCTTGCGTTTTCGGATTTGTTACATTTACGGTATTTTCATTAGATGTAAATAGGTTAAATCTATTTTTATATGAAGTAAGGGGATTATTTTTTATATAACTCGAATCATTGTTATGATTAATATGAACATTGTTTTTATATATATAATAAAGGTAATAATTGTACTTGTAGAGAAATAAAAAATTATTAAAGTTGTAATAAAAAAAATTATTTGTAATTCGAGCGAATGTGTATACACTTTGGTTAATATTATTTATACACAAGTTATTATTTGTATCCCTACCACATACATAAATACACATATAATGTGCCAATATTTCTTCTATTATACGATATAAGCGTGATGTGTCGGAACATGAATAAGTTGAGTTTATAAGTTTAAATTCATCAAATGATTTATCTCCCCAATTTACAATTGTACTGGTGTAGTTTTTTATATCATATATGTCATTTCTATATATTAAATTGCTTTCTTCACTTCCTGAGCTGAAATAATATTCTGGAAAAGTTCCTTTTATTTTTGACTTAAGTTTTTCATTTTCCATATGCTTATAATTTCCTGAGCAGGTAATATTTTTCATTATATATTGATAGTATTTATCATAAATACTCTTCTTAAAGCAAGTTATTACTGTATTTGCTTCACCACATGACACATTTGACACCATTAGAAAGTTGTTCAAGAAAATGGTCATGTACTTCTTTTTTATAAATAGAAATAAAAAAATTATTAATTTAACGTTAATGCATACAGTTTCTTCTTTTTCGATATATTCATAAATTTGTGGATTAATAATTTCGTTCTCTTTCATTAATTTTACAAATTTACTTGGGTCATCAATATTAAGTAAATCAACATTTTTTGGTTCATTTAACGAATCGTTATCCTGTATATTTGTGCATTTTTCATCATTTAATTTTTTATTTAAACCTTCACGAACATTGTAATAATTTTCATTTTTATGATATAAATTTTTATTGCTTCTGTCTGTAAATTCTTTTTTATTTTGTGTTTTACTATAATAATCTTGAATATTCATATACTTCTCATCATAAAAGTTGTAATCATAAAACGTCATTCCATATATGTATGGATTTATATTACCATTGTTTGGAATATTCGTATAGATATTTATATCATTTCTAAAAAGACTCATATATATATTTACTACTTCTGCTTTTATAAATGTTTCTAGGTAATCGAATATTCTAATGTAATAATTTTTTTTTTTTAAATTTGTATTTTCACTTTCAATTTTTTTTTGAGAATTTCTGTTAATGTTTTTATTATAATCATCTCCTTGATAATTTTGGAAATTAGATAAGTTATAATTTAAACTCATCAACTTTTGCACATTGTGTTTCTCCTTAGTTTCAGTACATTCGATACTACTAGTAAGTTTATCATTAGAGTTCTCAAATTTTTTAACTCTATATGATAAATTAAATAAACAGACTTGAATTGGCACAAGAACTAAATTATTATTAATTTTTTTTCTCTTTATATTGTTCATTGAGTTAAAATTTGAGCATAATTTTAATTTTCTATTGTTGAGAAATATATCATTATTTGTTATATTAAAATTATTTTGAATTGGATTTTCAATGTTAAAACTAAATTTTTTTTTGCAAATTGTAACTTTATTTTTGTTAAACTTATTTTTTATATTTTCTATTTTCTTCTTATCTATCATATTAAAGTAGTAACTTTCAGAAGATGTAGAGGAAGAGGATGATAAAAGTTCTGATGTTTTATTTTTTTGGGTTAGTTCCATATTTTCACTTTTCTGTGTTTTACAATTGTTATTTGAATCACTATCTGAAAATTCACATTTATTAAAATTATCAAAATAAATATTTTCAAAAGGAATAGATGTTTGACCTAACTTTTGTTCACCCCACATAAATATGGATCCATTAGAATATGCACAAACATGATTGCTACCACAAAAAATAGAACTAATAGGGACATAAATTTTGTGTACACTTATAACTACATTTTTAACTTCTAAGTTTTCAAAATTAAACATGTGTTCCGATGTATAAATGCTATTTGTTTTTAATGTAAAAAAATCTTCATCTTTATATTTGTTTGTGTTTAGAAAATTGCTTGAAATAACAGATTTTCCATCAACTTCATTACATTTTACAGAAGCCTCCTTTGAAGTATTTTCTGTATTTTTTTTTTTGTTACGCATATTTTTCTTTATTGCTTCAATAATTAAAGAATTATACAAAATATTTTCACACCATCTGTTATTCATTTTGTCTAATCCTTTAATTTTAATCTCTGTTTTATAATTTGTATGTATCTGCAATTTTTCAAAATCATATAAAAAAAAATGGCCAGGATTAATTAACGTGGGGGCATACCTATTGACATTATCACCAGTCCCTAAGCATCCGTATTTGTTATTTCCCCATGCGTATACATGTCCAAAATTATTTATGGATATAACGAAATCTGAACCGTTATAGATATCGACAAATTTTATTCTAGTTTTAATGTCATGTATAAAATTATATATGAATTTATTACTACTAAGATTATTGTCTAATAATGTTCTTTCATTCTTTCCTTTTGTTGATAACACATTTTTCTTAAAGCTTCCTTTATCATCCACCTTTTGTTTTTCTCCATGTAGATATTTAATTTTTGCATATTTATATTCATCACAATTTCTTTTTTCTTCGTTCATGTTTTCTTTTGATTGACTTTTAAATTTACTATTAACTTTTTCTTTGTAAAATTTATTAGAAATTTGATTGAAATATTTTTTCACTGCTTTCAAGGAAGATTTCTGATCTGGTAGAACATATGCTAAATATTGGTTTGCGTAGGATGAAGAATATAATACACTGTTATAAATATTAAAATCATCTATTGAAATCTTTTTTAAGGAATAATTTTTTTTTTTTACATAAAATGAATTGTCTTTATTACTGTTTAATAAAATTTTTATGTTCATATTTTTATTAATTTCATCAACGTCATTAATCTTGATATATGTAACATCACTATCGTCACTATCAAAAGAAGAGTATAGATCACTTTCACAAGAACTGAAAATATCACAAGTACCATTTAACAGGGAACAACAAGTATTGCAATTACATGTATTTCTATCTCTATTTTTATCTCCTACATCTTTACAACATTCAACATAATTTTTACAATGAAAAATTGGTTTCAAAAAATTTGTATTCTCATTATATGTTACTGAATTTCCAAATAATAAATTGTCACTATCTCCAGAAGAGCTATTGTAATCAGGAAAGCCATTTTCTTGTTTATTTATTTTTTTCAACCTTATATTCGTAAAGTATTTATCAATTTCTATTTTTTCATTCATGTTTGTTCTACTATTATTTTTTATTTTATTTTTTTTCATCCTTTTTTTTGATTTCTCATTCTTATCTTTAAAATATATTTCATTTCTTGTTTCAATAAAAGTATTATCACCACCAATATATAAGTTATGTTTCTTATCAATAATTGAAATCATATTTTCATTCATACATATTCTTTTTATTTTAATTGGAATTAGCTGTAAATTATTAGTAAACCAAAAATCAGAACCCTTTTTTACGCTTTTCTTATTTTTCTCGTAACCTATAGAACCTATAGTTGGTGACAATTTTAGATAAGATGGTTTACCAATTGCAAGACTTCCATTTTCGTTATTTCCAAATGTATATGCATAATAATTTTCGCACAGTTTCCTCTTAAAAGTTTCTAATATTATTTTATAATATTTATTGTAATCTGATATAATTTTCTTAAAATGGTAATATTTAAAATTAAAACAAACGAATTTACAATTATTTAATTTTCGGTTCATTTTGTTGATGTAAATTATATTATATAATAATAAATTGCTCATATCCTTTTTACCAATGCGTCCGTGTAATGATTTAGAGTATATATCTTTCATGTATTCAGTTTGCTCATCGAGGAAATTTTTTTTTGACGATTTATTCGCGTTTAAAAATGTATTTTTTTTATTTTGTCTCTCTCTCCCATATGGTTGTTCATTTTGCTCTTCGTTATGCTTTTCCATTTGTTTTTCTTTCTTCTCTTCTTTTTGTTCTGCTTCTTTCTTTTTTTTATCTTCTTTAAAATCGTATTTAATTTCTTTCGAGTTTATATTTTTCTCTTCAATAGAAAAATTCGGATCATGTAAATTTTTTTTTTTATCCAAATCAGTGGTAGATAAAAACGATTTATCAATATCTCCCTTAATGTATATTTTGGGAACTTTCACATTTTTAGCTGTTGGGTATAATGATACAAAATTGTTGTTAATATTTATAAATATGTTTCTATCTTCTAGTTTATCATTTATATTGAACTCCCTTAAAGAAGAATTGTCATCATATTTTTCCTTTTTTATTGTATTTATCTTGTTTGTTTTTTTTAAATAATTATCTACAACACCATTATCGTCCATATTCGCTAATTTCTGCAGTTCTTTTTCATTTGCGTATTTCTTGAAAAGTTTTTTCATGTTTATAAAAAGATAATTCAAGGGCACTAAATATATGTTATTGTTAAATCTTACGTAATTTCTTTTAATGGTACGAATTATTTCCAAATGCATCCATATTTCGTATTTCTGCTTCATCCAAGTATTGTTAGAGCACGTCTTTTTATTGCTACACAATTTATCATTTTTCCTTTCGTCGCCGTTGTAGGTCTCCTCATCATCGCTATTAGTGTTATTACTGTTGTTATTGTTGCTTTTATTATTATTATTATTATTATTATTATTATTATTATTATTATTATTATTATTATTATTATTATTATTATTATTATTATTATTATTATTATTACCGTTATTATTATTATTGTCATCGTTACTGCTGTCATCGCTATTTTTACAATTGTCGTTATACCTAGGATCGTTATAACCACCACCTGAACATGCCTTTTTGGGGGTATCGTTAAGGAATTCTTTTTTCTCCTTTTTAATTATATGTCCAAAAAAATTTGCCATATTTAACTTGGATAAAATTGTTAAAACGTATAAAATGTATGTTACATATATTAAAAATGGGTGACTGTTTATGGAGTTTACAGGATTCCCGAAAAAGAATATAATAAGAACAAACACTTTTTTAAAATACTTCAGCGCTCTGTGTGCATTTAATAAAAGTAGTGATATATATCCTTTTATAAAAAAATAATAGATAAATATATAAAAATTATTTTTCATTGATAAAATAACATTTTTAAATGATCTTAAGAAACTCAATATTATTTTTAAGTTGTAAATAATTGTGGAACTGTTTATCTTCAAATGTTTACCTCTTTTATTAATTTTAAAAAAGGGAATTATTCTTAAAACAATTTTAAAGAAAAATTCTATGAGGTACACATTATAATCATTATCTAATAGGACAATTTTTAATTTTTCTTTAAAACTGTTTGAAGATTTTCTTTTCTTTTCATTCGCTATTCCTTCTTCTCTTACATTTTCATTTATTACTTCCAAATCTGTGTCAGTCTCGGTCTGTGTTTCAGCTTCAATTTGAGTTACACTTTTATTCTCTATTTCATATTCGGTATCATTTCCGATTTCCATTTCATTTTTGTATTCAAATTCATTTTTATCATCATTTAAGGTATAGATCTTTTGCTTTTCCATTACTTCGAAATAGTTGTTTGTTGAATAACAATCAAATGGCCTCATCAAAAAGTCTTTTGAATTTGTGTTATTAACATTAATATTATCCTTTTTATTAAATTCGAATACATCATTATCCTTTTGTTCCGTAAAATTATTTTTATTTATTTTTCTAAAATTTCCCATTTCATTTTCCGTTTTTCTTTCTATCGTCATTTCCATTCTATGTCCCATTCTGCTTTCCGCTATGTTTTTCGTTTTATTTTTAACATTACTCACGCTTCTTATGTTATACATATCTGTTCTTGTAAATATGTAGAAAAAAATATTTATTAAATAAATTTTTAAATCGTACGTTAAGAGGTTAAATATATGTTTCGTAAATATTGGTAAAATAATTAATAAATGAGAATAATGTATTTCCATTATGTTTAGCAAAACTTCAAAAATGTTTTTTTCCATTAATTTATGTTCACCAAAAAATAGTAAATCTGTGCTTACTTTAAATAAATTATAATAATTATTTAAAAGAACATCTGTTTCTTTTATATGATCATTTCTTTTTTCACACAAGTGCTCTGCTTTCCACTTTATTATACGTCTATTTTTTACTATTTCACTTTTACAATTTTGTACGCTTTCCATTTCATGCTTCGAACAGATTAAACAACTTGCCTTTTGATATTCGTTAATTTCATAATTTCTATTATACCAGAATGAGGAAACATAATTCACAAAATGAGAAAATATTAGTTTAAAAAAATTACTGTTGTTATTATTTTGATAACAATCCTGAAGGGAATTATTCGTTAGATAACTTAATATATTCACTGAAGCATTTTTAAAATCATAAAATGTAAATGCATTTAAAATTGAATTAAGGTGCAATTTAATCATAAGACGTATAAGATTCATATTTTTATTTTTTTCTGCTTTATTATGAAAACGTTTATAGATATTTTTATTAATCTTTTTATTCTTGAAAAAACGTAATGTATCATTCGACATATTGTAGTCACCATGTTTATTAATCCATTCGATATGTTCTTTTTCATTTATTTTTAAATCTGATTCATCAAAATAAATGTCTTCAAATGTGTTTGCACTTATGGAGTTACTTAATTCATAATTGTTTGAACACAAATTCAATATTTCTTTGTCAAATGAAAAAAAGTCGTTTAGTAAACTTAAGGGCATATTTTGAAGTTCATAAAAAATGTAAAAGGGTAAGTTTATACCACATATATAATTTAAACAAAAAGCTAAAATTATTTTATATTTTTTAACCTTCTTTATAATTTTAAATAAATTTAAATATTGAACACTTAACGGAATATACTGTAAGACAAAACTCAATGACAGAAATAAGTTAAAATAAATAGATTTTTGAAGATTCAAATGCATGTAATCATTTACTTTCCTTTGTTTACTATTTGAAAAAAAAAAGAAGCACAGACTGCTAAACACATTTTCATAAGAACAGTTTAAATATGTTACAAAAAAATCCAGTATACTTTTACAAATAAATGATAATAATACACATACAGAAAATATTAGTAGTCTTCGAATATAAAATTTTTTCTTGTTGCAATAGTTGTACTTTATTTTTCTTACGCAATCAAAATCACACATTTCACTTCTATTGTTATTATTAAAATATTTTACTAGTTCCGCATGAGCACAATATTTTTTGTATATATTTATATAACTGTCATACAATACCCAAAAATACATATTAAAGTTTACTTCGTATTTTTTTAATATTTGTAAAAAATTACTGATACTTAAAAAATTATTTAATTTTATTTCACTCACTGCTTCTACAATTAATATGTTTAGTAATGCATAAAAATAATTTATAAAAATATCACCATAGTTTTCATATAAGTTGTAAATAAAAGAATATTTAAAATTTTTCATATGCTCCTCTTTGTTCATATTTTTTCTGCTAACTTGTGTTTTACTATCGTGAGAAGCGCATGTACTTTTCATATCTTCGCTCATATACATTCTATTATTAGTATTATTATTATTGTTGTTGCTATTATTAATATTACTATTATTGTTGTTGCTATTATTAATATTACTATTATTGTTGTTGCTATTATTAATATTACTATTATTGTTGTTGCTATTATTAATATTACTATTATTGTTGTTGCTTTTATTAATATTACTATTGTTATTGTTGTTCTTATTTTTATTAGGAGTAATAGTAGTTGTATTGTTGTCATTATTGTCATAAAAGGTGCCTGCATTCGAATTTTCAAGCATTTTCAAATACATATGTAAATTATTTCGACTTATATATATATCCTTAAAATACGGAATAATAATGTACTTGGTATGACGGAACAGCTCATTATTTGTACTATTTTTTTTTTCATCATAAAAATATGTATAAATATTAAAGTAGTAATTAAACATGAAAACAATATCGTTTGCACTTGAACAATTCTCATTCGGTGGCTTACTCTTTTTATCTAATTTAAAAGAAAACATATAATCTTTGTTCAAATATAACTTCTTCAGATTTATATATAAATTTGTGCTTTCAATAAAACTAATAAAACTCTTGGTGCGAATAAAATAAGGAGAAGTAAAAGAGTTTCTAATATCAACAATAACTTTATTTTTTTTCCATTTATAATAATGACAAGTGGTGGTATTATTTTGTATCTCTTTAAGTAATGAAATATATTTCACATACATTTTATTATTCTTATGAATATTTAATATTTTGATAATGTTATTAATGTACAAAAAATTATTATTGCTGGGGAATGTAAAATTCATTGTTGAAATGTCTTCATCATTAATACTTTTGCTAAAACACCTTTTGAAATTAAAAAAATCTGAACAGTTAAGAAAATGGAAAAAGAAAAGATAGAAAATTAAATAAAAGTTATTGCACACTGGAATAAACAGGAAACACATCCCTTTAAATTTGTACACAAATATATATGGGCATAAATAATAATAGCTATTATTTTCTCTTATATAATTAATATAATCTGTAATAAATTCATACAATTTCAAGTCAATTATTTTTATATATATATTTCTGTAAATATATCCAACATCAAACGGATTTTCATTATTTAATTTGTTTAAATAATAACTGTTGAATGTGTTAGGATGCCCATCATAGAAGTTGTTGCTATTATTATTATTATTATTGTTACTATTAAAGTTATTGGTGTTATTATTCACATTATTCGTGCAATTTTCCGAATTTAATGTAGATGACATGTTAATAATTAATGATTTTATATCTACATTATTATCTTCCTTTGTACTAATATATTTTTCACTTAAATTTAAGCAACGTTTTACTGAGGAAATATTTATATCATTACTTAACATACTCTGCTGGTCTGACTTTTTTGCACTTGTTTTTTTTAACAAATCGTTTGTAAGAGAAAATATGTGATTTTTTTTTTCTTTACAATAATCATAGTTTACTTTCTTTAATTTTTTGTCAAAATAGTCATTGAAAATTTTCATAAATTCTTTACATTTATTTTCAAAATACCACTGTAGCTTTTTTATTTTGTTATAAATTTTTGTTATATCCACCAAAAGAAATAAAATAAGTTTTATAAAATTGTTTTTTTCAAAATAAAGGGGAATAAAAGTATTCATTAATGAGTTTCTCTCACTATCATCAGTTGTAATACATAAATTTTCTAATATAATATCACAACTGCAAAACATTAAATTCAGAAATAAGTTCTTTTCAGACTTCAAACTATTCGTTTGTATTAGTTTCTTAGGAATATATATAAAATATAATCTATTATAATTTAAATGTAAAAATAACAAATCCATTATATATTTATAACCTTCATTTTTATTTAATGTAATCGTATAATCCACCTTTTCTGCACATATTTTTTCAATATCTTTTTTAAGGCCTACTTTTTCTGAGTTAACATATGTACTAAATATTAATTTCTTTGTTCCTTCATGTATTTTAAACATATCAAAAGAAATGTTTATATATTTGTTATTCACAAAGTAACACATATCACCAATTGGTTTATGCTGAATAAAAATTTTCAAACTATCAACAATGGTATTTTCAAATATTTCATCTTCATAATTTTCTAAATTCATTTTCTGATTGTTCAAGTTGCATTCCATTTCTCTCTCTTCTTTGTCTTTTCCTGTTTCTTCCCTTCCACTTACTTCTCCACCTTGTCCTTTCCCCTTCTTTTCTTTTTCTACATTATTATAATTTCCTTCTTTTACATCATTTTCACTTGATTTTCCCATATGAAGGGGGAAATTCCCTGAATAATGACTATTGTTATTTCTTGGAAAACCGTCATTACATTTTACTGTTCTATAAATATTATTTATAAGTACTTGAATGTGTTTGGCACTGTGTGTAATGTTATATTTTTTTAATATCCTATTTACCTTTTTATCACATTTAATCTCTTCCAATGAGCTTAACAAATTTGGGTCTTCACATATTTTTTTGCTAAAATGTAGTGTACATAAATTTTTTTTTTTAACATCAGAATTATGCATACAAAAATATCCCTTTTTTTCCTTATAGCCCATATATTTTTTGCTTAAAATATTGTCAAGTTTACCATCATTATCATGTTCTCTGTATTCCACACATTTATTTTTCTTTAAATTGGCATTCTCTGAATTTATCTCCTCTTTTGTGTACAGTTGTTCATTTTTTTTTTTCCCCTGCCCTTTTTCATTCTCTAATATTGTGTTAATCTTCTCTTTTTTAATATTAACCCTTGCATGCTTGTGCACTACTCTATATAAATTTTTTTTTTTTTTAATTATTTCCTCGTCTATGTTGTTAAAATAACTTGATTTTAAAATTAATTTTTCCATATCAAAAGGGACAAACGTGTCATGTATGCCTATGAAAAAAGGCTTTTTTATTTTATTTTCTGTTTTGGAAAAAGAAGGATTTTCTTTACCTTCTTCGGATTCATTTAAATTTCTAGTATTATTTTCTTCATTCAAGTAATTTTTAGACTCCGAATTAACGGAATGCACATAATTTTTTGATACGGAATTGCTATATTCTCCTTCCTTTTTAAATGTTTTATCAGTACTTTTGGATTTGTTCGAAATATCATTACTTTCAATATGTATATAACTAGCATTTTCTTCTGTTCTGTTTTCCTTTTTTTTGGTTTTCTCATACGATTCATCATAAAAATGTGCAGGTGATATGTAACATATTTCTTTATTTCTCATAGTTTTTAAAACATTTATTATGTGTGTGTAATTATCTTTCATAGTTTCTACCAACTGGTAATCAATTTTATTTTCAATTTTTTTTTTTACATAAATGTAATTATTATTTTTTTTTTTAATAGTATATAATTTTATATAATTCTCAATAGTATGCTCAAAATTTTCCTTACTAGCAAAACTGAGATTATATAAATCAATCTTAAAAAACCCTATATTATTTAAATCAAATTCAATAAATTCCATTTTTTTGACATCCGAATTTAAGGACTGTACTCTAATATTTCCTTCTGTTTTATTTTCATCACCATAATGCTTTTGGCTATTTTCTGTAAAATTCTTAATTGGTAATAATTTTCTCCAGAACTTTTTTCTTAATGTTTTTTTTTTTTTTTTTTCATTCAATAAATGTCCTTTTTCAAAAAAACTACTATTACTTTCAAAAAATGATTTATCATTCTTGTCAACGTTGCTCTTTTTTCTACTATCTGTAAGAGAAAGGACACTATCAGAATTTTCAAATAATATAAAACAGAATATCACCATATTATCTTTTATTAAATAATTACTATTTCCAATATTTAAAATACTTTTTATATATTGATTCTGACATATGTAATGTGAATTTATTAAATTATTGTTGATGTACGAATTTTGGATAATTCTCAATGAACAGTGATATTTTTTCTTTTCTTTAATTTCTTGTGTAAAAAATTTGTTTAATTTTTTGTGTGAAAATGTGCATATATCCAAAAATTCTTTCACATAATTCATAAAATTTATTTCTTTTTTATTTACATTAAAATTTGTATTAAACAGCACTTCTTCTTCAATTTTATGATCAAAGCTTATACATAAACAAACAAATAAATACGTTACATACACATTTCTATCTTCTAATGAATATTTCAACTTGTTAAATATTTTTTTTTTTTTTTTTTTTGATAACTCATTTCTTTGTTCGTGTTCTTCTTGTTCTTCTTGTTCTTTTTGTTCTTTTTGTTCTTTTTGTTCTCCTCTTTCCTCTTTTTCTGACTTGTTCATGTTGTCATATATTGCATACAAGGCGTTATAATTATTTATAAAGAACAAAATGGTAAATATATTATACAAAATACATTTAATTTTATAATTATTATTCAAAATATATAAACACATTACATTGGACATTTTGAAATTATCAAAAACATTACAATGCAATTTATTTCTACAAAAATTTTCAATCTTTTTGAAATTATTTTTTATTAAATACGTTCTATTCTTTTTTCCTGTTGACATTTTTTCCGTTGGCCCTTTATCCGTAGACAATTTTCCCATTACATTTTTTTCAAAGTGCAATAATTTAACTGACTGTTCATCTACTAATTCATTGCTGTTCAATTTTTTATTTACCGTATTATTATTCAGTTCATAAAGTTCATTCGTATCATCATTTACCTCAAAATATA
The DNA here is from genome assembly GCF_023973825.1 of Plasmodium brasilianum. Taxonomy (NCBI): domain Eukaryota; phylum Apicomplexa; class Aconoidasida; order Haemosporida; family Plasmodiidae; genus Plasmodium; species Plasmodium brasilianum. The sequence goes on along the minus strand of NC_090120.1, from coordinate 1,740,604 downwards.
TGTGCAGGCATATATTTTCTAGAATAAATTTCAATCTTACAAAATTATATATCTTTTGTATTATATTCATTTGTTCAGAAATATTAGCAAATTTTGTATCTTCTCTAAGAAAATAGCTATAATAACTACTAAAGTGGAAATTATTCGTATTATTATAATATTCATTGTTCATTTTTTTAAATAATTTTAACAAAAAATTCAAAATTTCCGTGTTGTAATCTTCATTTAAATATACCACTGCATTTTTTACTCTCTTCCTTTGAACGCAGCTCACAATGTAGTAGGCATATTCATCCTTGTTATCAGGTTTTCTTTTCAAGACTGCGAAAAAGGGAAGCAAATAAAGACATATGTATAAATGCGTGTACACACATATGTGTACGTATGGATATGTAGAGAAATTGATTTCCTTAACGAATATTATATAAATAGGATCAATTATCATGTAGTAAATTTTTAGAAAATATAAAAAGGAAAAATAGGACAAGTGCTTATACATAAAACATACAAATCATGCACGAATTTCATGGAATATACACTTGACTCAAAATAAAATTATGTATGTACATAATTCTTCTGAAACAAAATTAATTACGAAGTTACAATACTTTTTAAAAGGCATAAACAATTTGTTTTATTATGTAAATATAATATTAATTTGATTAGACAATTCGTGTAAACAAATTTTAACTTGTAATTACGAAGTGTTACAGATGTAATTAATGTAGGGAAAAAAAAAAAATATATATATATATTATATATATATAGACAACGCAGTTTTAGCTTTTACAAAAATGCATCCTTCTATATATATTTATTGTTTCATATAATTATTAAAATGTTTTATATATTATATTTGTATTTTTGTATTTACATTCATATATGACAAAAGCTTTTTGACACAAATTAATTTTATCCTGCTTAATAAAATGGCATATTAAATTTTCATAAAACTCATTTGTGTTATTTTTATTAGTATTAAAATGAGCAGAATAAGACTTGCAATTTCCCATTTTGCCTTTTGTGTGTTTTAAAACATTATGTATTTTATGTACGGCTAACAATTGCTGGGGATATCTGAATTATTACGTTATTTTGAATTATTTTATCTTACGGTGTATTAAATTGTACTATATTATGATGTATTGTATTATATGTTACTTCACTGTATTGTATTATATGTTACTTCACTGTATTGTATATGTTACTTCACTGTATTGTATTATTTTTTACTGCACTATATTGTATTATATGTTACTTCACTGTATTGTACTATTTTTTACTGCACTGTATTGTTACTATATTTTTCGGTACTGTATTGTACTGTGTTGCGTATTATTTATTCGTTTTTTGCTACTGTTTTTGCTGCTTTTGCTCCTATAATTTTCTTTTTCTTATTTTTCTTTATTTCTTACTCCATTAGTGTTAGCTTTGTAATTACTTAAATTTCGTTCTTTTGATATCTCTTGCTTGCCTTTATTCTTTTTTTTCACATTCACATTTTTAAAATTCACATGATTCATAAATACTTGATATTAGAATATAAAAAAAAAAAATAAAATCATTTTGTTTCATAATAAATGTGAAAATTTTCTATACACATAAGAACATTTAAAAAAAAAAAAAAAGAAGCCCTCAAGATTATTACTATTATGTACAAACAAGGCAATATAAAAAAACACCATGTGATTTTTAGGGTATAACGTGAAATACATAATTTATATATAAATGCATATACAAATGTATGTACTTATATAATATTATTTAATTATTATTTTAATTTAAACTTTGTACTAAGTGTAAATTTATAAATTAATTAAAAATGGTAGGTGAATTTTAAAAAGGAAAAAGAAAATGAAAATGAAAATGAAAATGAGAATGTGCTTATGGTGTAATTCCTTTAGTGTACATTTTAAAAATATAAACATACATTTATATATGTATATAAATTTTTTATAAAAACAAAACAATTCACAATTTGTGTTTTTAACCAAGAGAGTGTAATACATGAAAAATTTTAAAAAAATGGGCGGAAATGAATTAACACAAAACTGTGTTCTTACTACAAAGTTATATTTAAAAATTATATTAAAAAAAAAAAATTTATATATATATATATATATGTACATTATAATGTACCCTAGTTACATTTATGCCTATTTCTGCAAATTTATCACACTATATTGTATTCTTCAACGGTACTTTGCTAAAAGTTACCTTTTGCAATTTTTTTTTTAAAGAAATTTAATAATTGAATATATCAAAAGTCAAAACAAAAGTTTATTCTTTTAAATTTATTCAAAAAATTGGAGGCATGAGCATTTTTATATATATGCCATTTTGATAACTCTTTCAAATTTTTACTTTTTTTTTTTTTTTTTTCTTTATTTTTCATTGACATTAATTCTAAGCTTTAATGTAATTATAAAATTGCCTTCCTTCGCTTATGTACTGCACTATCAAGATTTTTTTTTTTTTTTTTATAAAATACTTTAAACATTGTTATTTTATATGCTTAAGGTAACAATTTTTTGTTTTGTAATTAATTTTGTGTATGAATATATATATACATATAACAGTGTGTATAATTTAATTTTAATTTTTTATGTAAAATAACATGTAAAGAAATTTAAAAATATTTCATAGCTTTATGTAGAAATTAAATGATTTAAAAATGCAAATTACATTTCACATTATTTTTAGTATTTTTGCTTCTCATTAGTAGGGCTTGCGAACATGTAAAAAAATATAAAACATGAGCGTTTGTGTATAAATAAATATATATTATATAGATATATGTGTTAGATTCCCCTTAAAGGTACATTTACAGATAAAGGGTATTAATTAAAGAATTTTTTTTTAAGGTCTTAATATTATAATTGTCGTTAGGACCTAAAATAAATGGTTGTTTTATATTAAAAAAAAAAAAAAAGAAGGAATTATTTAATTTTAAAAAGGGAGAGTAATTAAATACCTTAAAAATCCACATGTTCCTTTTCGTCATCCTGATCATCACCGTTTTTGTAAATTTTCAAAGCTACCATTTTAACTCTCCTAGCTGCGTATGTGTTCTTTTGAAAGATATACTAAAATGCAAAGAAAAACGTAATGAAAAAAAAATAAATAATAAAATTAACTCATGTATAGACATTTATGTTGAATACATATCATGCCCATATATATATATATATATATATATATATATATATATGTGTATTATCTGTGAGAACTGCTTTAAATTATATAGCGTAGTGGACTTACGTATAGGAAAAACTCGAAATGTTTTTGCGAATAGCAACACAATATACGTTCCGCATTTAACCTCATAACAGTGTTGTATAAATTACTTAAATAACAAAAAATAATTACTGTCAATTTGTCAATTTTGTCATAAAAAAAAATCTTCTTAACAACCTTCAAACACTCAATTAAAAGTTTCTTTTCAACCGTCGTTACAAGGGTGTTAACGTTGTGAATTTTCTGGAAAAGAAAAAATACACATATGAATATATATACAAATATACACACATATAAGAATATATATATATATATATATATATATATATACATACATGTATGCATGTAACAAGAAAAAAAAAAAAAAAAAAAAGCTATGTCGTGCTTTATCGTTTAAGTAATTCCGTAAAAATGCAACAAAAATGAAAAATTATTAAGGTAAAAAAAAAAAAAAAAATTATCTCCAACATTTATGTGCTCTTACAAAAATGGGTATAAAATTTTCCGTGTGACTATTTAACGCTTTTACATGCTCAATAGTTAATGTGGGCTTTTCAATATACCTACATACATTTATATATTTTGTGTCTATATTATAATTATTTTTAATAGGAAATGTATTATTATAGTAATTTTCATTAAAAGAGTTATATTTAAAAAATTCTTTAAACTTTACATTCTTCATAAATTCTTTTAAAATTACACTTTTTTTTGTATTAAAAGAAAAGGATGTATTTTTTCTAAAAAGATGAATCATATCAATGTAACAGTCATCTTTTTTATCACTTATATACTGCTTTGAATAATCAATATTTTCTAAACATTCACAAAAAATTAAGCTACTATTTTTTTTCACCCATTTATTTATAAAGCCCTTATTATTATAATTCTCCTTTTGATCTTTATTTCCTACCTTTTCCTTCTTCAAGTATCTGTTAAGGTACAAATATGATAGGCTTAAATAATTATTACATAATAAACATTTTTCCTGTAAATCCAAGAAGTGGGTAAATTTTTTAAATAATAATTCCATGTCTTCATAATGCATTTTTTTTATTTTTCTTTGATTAATATACTCAATAACGTACTCCTTTTTCTTCTTCTTGTATTCATTCTTTTTATCATTTATAAAATTAACATATTCTTCTATACTTATTTTTCCCCTACTACGTATATTATTACTACCAAAATGTTTACTCCCTACATTATTACTACCAAAATGTGTACTGCTTATATTATTACTACCAAAATGAGTACTACCTATATAATTACTACCAATAAGAATTTTACCTACATTAATGTCTGCATTAATGTTATTACTATTACCAAAACTGTTACTACAACAATTACTACAATTGTTACTGTTGTTATGACTGTTGTTCTTGCTGCTACTGTTACCGCTATTGTTATTATTACCGTTTACCTTTTCATTATTATACTCTAAGCAATTTGACCTCTGTGCGCTTTCAATAATACAGGTATTATTTATTTCATCTTGAATTTCACTGAATATGTTTCCAATGTATATGCCGTTGTAACTGCTTGATGATATATCATAAGTGTTTAAATCATGCGACGTTAACATCTAAATGGTCATATGCATATATATATATATGGATATACGTATAAATTTACAGTATGTGCGTACTAGCTACAAACGTAAATATATATATATATATATATATATATATATATATAAGCACAAAAAGGAATGTACATCTATATTTTAGTAAAATTCTTTTTAATTATTTCTATGGAATAGCAAAATATCACTAAAATATACCAAAATGAAAAAAACAAAAATTTATTATTATGCTTAAAGGTGACTTTAAAAAATGTATGCACTGTTCATTTAAAATTTTTTTTTTTGGGGTAATTATGGAAAAATTTGGAAGTACATAATATAAAGGCATAATATAAATGTAAAATATATACTTATATGTATACATTATAGTACCTTATAAGAGAAAATAAACACATAAATACATATATACTGCACATGTATAAACGGATAAATTAGTAAAGTAATAATAATAAATCGAATTCTTACAAATAATTCTTGCGTACTTTATTACCCCTTCTGAGGTTGTTTTTATGCATGCTTTGTTTTATGTATGCAAATTGTGGCTATGTGAATTGTAAAAAAAAATAAAAAAAAATTTATATATATATATATATATATACATATACATATACATATACATATACATATACATATACATATACATATACATATACATATACATATACATATACATATACATATACATATACATATACATATACATATACATATACATATACATATACATATACATATACATATACATATACATATACGTATACATATACATATACATATACATATACATATACATATACATATTTACGTATAAATATTGTATATGTACGTACGCGAAATAGTGTAAATATAAAAAAAATTAGAGTACTTTATAAAGCGCGTGATTTGCGATGAAATACATCCAGTAACCACAAAACATAAAGAAGTACAATATAGTTACTATATTATAATGATATTTTTTAACCTTCACATGTAATTACAAAATTATACCGTTCAAAAATTGGAAATTGAAAAAATCATTGAGTAATATTTTTATAATCCTTACAAGTAAATTTTTGCAATATAAAAAATAAAAAAAAGTAAGCAAAGATATAATGGGAAAACATAAACACAGCAAAGATAAGTTATATATTTTACAGTCAGAATATAGAAGGGATGCCTTAATAAAGAAGCAGCTGAAAGCGAAAAGTGTAACGTATTTGCCCTTTAATTATTGGTGAGAAATTTTTATTACATGTATTAGGATGTTGAAACAAAAATATATTATTTTTATAACTAGTTCAACATTTTTTTATCAATATATACTGAATGTCTTTTTAAACATGTACTATTAGAAGTATTTTTTTTTTTTTTTTTTTTTTCGTATTATATACTACGACATTGAATTATGTCATCTTTTATGTACGTAATGTGCGTATAATACATTTTTTATAAGCGCAGTTTATGTTACTTAACAAACTACACCAAATTTTTCTTCATACATTAAAATTTTCTTCACCAATTACTTGGCATATTTGCGCCCCTTTTGTAGCTGCCTAAGCTTAAAACCATTCAGCGATCCATATTGTGACGAAGATGGACGGTTGTACGACAAAAAAAGTGTTTTAGAGGAAATGAGCAGAGCGGAAGAAAAGGACAAAAAAAAATGCACAGTTGATATAAAAAATTTAATTAAAGCAAATTTTTACAAACATAACAATCAATATATATGCCCTATAACAAGAAAATATTTTAATCAACACACAAAAATTATTTTAAATAAGAAAACTGGAAATGTATATTCATCAGAAATATATAAACTATTCCAAAATAAAAATGAAATGTTTGACCCAATTTCTCATGACAGTATGAACAAGTCAGATTTCATTGTGTTGCAAGACCCATTGAACAAAAGAAATGACATATTTGAGCTAAATAAAAATTTTGTTCAGAAAAAAAAAAAAAAAACACAATCCATTCAGGAAAATGGTACAATTATGAATATACTGCAAGAGGTGAACAGTGGAAAAGTGAAAAGCCAAAAAGTGCAAAATGAAGAGACGCAAAGTAAAGAAGCGCTAATAGAAGGAACACAAAGCAAAAACTTTAAAGGAAAACAGAGTGAAGGGGAAGGGAAACAAACATACACAAGAAGTAGAACTCACCATAAAGATGAGATCAAGAATGAAATGCAGTTAGGGGAAAAAGGAAAATACTTTTACTCATCACATACAGATAATAATAATAGTGAGGAAGAAAGTAGTGAAAACGAAATAAAAATAAAATGTGTAAATTATAGTGATAACAAATTAGCACAAAGTGTAACTTCAACTATATCTGATGTAACATATAAAAACAGTTTTATTTATTTATCAGAAAGTCAAGTGTATGATTTAATATATGATCAAGTTAAGACAAATAAAAAAAATAGCTATGTAAGATTAATAACAGATATAGGTATGATTAATGTGGAATTATATGCCTCTTTATATCCCAAGTTATGTCATAATTTTTTATTTTTATGTGAATATAAATATTATAATAGAACAGATATTTTTAAAAAGGACAAAAAAGACGTTATTGTATATTTTGGTTCAAGTAAAAATAATTACCATTCAGCAATGTCTGGATTTTATTGGAGGAAAAAATTAAAAAAGAAAAAATTAAGAAAGAAGATAAATGATGAAAATGTTATTCATACATTTAAAGAATTGATAATGAATATAAACAGTGATAACGATAGTGATAGAGCCATTAAATATGTTAAACACCAAGAGAGTAGACATACCGAAGCAAAAAGTTGTTATGGGAATATATATTTCTTTAAGTATTACAATCAGAAGTATTCAAACATGTTTTACATTTGCCTGTCCGAAGAGTATGTAACGAGTGATGTGTGCTTTGGACGTGGTAAGCTATACATACGTATGTGTGTGTACTTATGCAGGAGTACGTATTCGTGCGATTTATGTATATTTCATTATATAGCAAAATTTATCCTGAAACGTTAAAAATTATTTATCGTATTTAATATGTTCGATACGTAATTTTTAATTCGCTTTTAAATATTCTAACAAATTTAAAATTTCAGTTGTAGGAGGAAATGAGACGTTAGGAAAATTAAAAAATTTGGACCCCACTATAAGTGGCAGTGTAATATACCAAAAAGAAAGGAGCAAAATGGCAGAGTATTGCTGAATGATATATAAACGTTGTAAATATTAATTAAAGCACATATGAACGTGTACGTATATGTGCATACATACATACATACATACGTACATCCATACATACATACATGTCCCTGTGTGTTTACATAAATTTATACAAATGTTACCTATGCGTGGGTAATTTACTTATTTATTTGTTTCATTTCATATATTTTTTTAGGTGCAATACACCCTAAACGAAGCTATTATATACACAAACCCATTTAAAGATGCTGTAAAGGAGATGAAGGAAAAAATAAAAAAAAAAGAAGAGAAGAATGATGCGAAGGAAAATACAGAAAGTTTCATAGATGACGTAAACTTTGTAGAGAATAAAAATGACAGTGTAGGAAAATATATAAAATGGACGGACTTTAAAAAGAGCAATCAATCTACGAACAATGAGCTAAACAAAACCAAAGAACATGTTTTACAAAAAGAAATGTTTTCAAAATCGAAGCAAAGTAAAATGGACTTTTCATGTTGGTAAAAAAAAAAAAAAAAAATATAATAAAAATAAAAATAAAATTATGATATCATAAATGTAGAAAACAATATATGCGAAAAAAAAAACAACGGCGTGTTAAATAATAAATTTTTTAAGGCTTTGGAATAAAAAGAGCACAGGAATGCTTACAATTTGTATGTATTATTTCATCCTTATGAGTGTTCATTCTTAGTTGGTTATGCTATGTATGTTATATGACGCGTTATGCCATTTTATGTCGTGCCATATGTGTATAGTTTTTTTTTTTTTTTTTTTGTAGTAGTTCACTGATATATATTTTTTTAATTTTGTTTCCTTTTTTCTATTTTATTATTCCTTTTTGATGAATTTTATATTTTCCTTTTATAATATGTATATAAATATTCCAACATATTTCTACTTTTTTTTTTCTGTTGGCAAACTCCGTATTTTAATAGTACATTTATATAATGCGCATAAAAATTTTGCCTTATAAATACTTATATACAATACTGTTTTTTTTTTTTTTTTTTTTTTAATTTTAAAAATTATTTTTATAAAACAAAATATTTACCGTATATTTGAAACATGCGTGTTTTCAAAAATTTTAAAATTTTTTCTTATTTTTTTTTTTGGTATTTTTTTTTCCTTTCCCCCATGATTTATTTTTTCATTTTATATTTTTGTTTTTCCTATATGTTTTGTTTAGATTCTAATTAGAAAAAAGGAAAATAAATAAATAATTAAAAAAACAAATAAACAAATAAACAAACATACAAGTAAACAAACGTACAAACGAACGAACAAACGAACGGACAAACGAACGGACAATGTAAAAAAATATTATAATGTTTTTAATATTTATTGAAAAACAATATAATAATAACGTCAAATTAAACGCAGTACTAGGAAACATGAAAATAAATAAATATATATATATGTATGTATGTACAATTCATATGAACTTATTTAAATAAACACTATCGGATGGAAATAACTTCATTTTGTAGTATATGTTACATATAAATTATTACACAAATTATACGTTATTTTTTAATATTTTAAAAAATGTTTGGAGAATTATTTGAAAAAGTTAAAATTGTTTTGAAATAATTGACCTATAAAGTAATTAAACAATTGCCGTAATGTTTTGTTAATTTTGATATTTTTCGTTTTTCTTTCGCCATTTTTCATTCGCCATTTTTCATTCGCCATTTTTCATTCGCCATTTTTCATTCGCCATTTTTCATTCGCCATTTTTCTTTCGCCATTTTTTAGTTTTCATTTTTTTGATTAATTTTTTTAAAAAAAGGATTTCCACTATGTATACATGCATTCAGTTTGAAGTTCGTTTTACAATACATTAATGAAATGTGTTTTCATAAAACAGTACATCGTGAAAAACAGAAAAGAAAAAGAGCGATATAGAAAGTGAAGGGGCGAAAAGCAAGTATATAAACGCAAAGGAATTAAGCGGAACAATAAAATCGCTTGGGATAGAGGTTTCACGTTGCTTCTTTCTTTTTGTCGGTGTTCAACAGTTATGGACAGGGGAAAAAAGAAGCATAGAAAGTAGAAGCAGCAAAAGTGGAATAAACAAATGTTTGAGGGAAGGGGAAAGCATAAAATGTAAATACAAATTATGCATGAATGTATTTGCAATAAAAATCAATTACTAATAACATTCATAAGAAATGGAAGATTTCGCATATGTTGACAAAAATGTGTACATAAATGTTCTTATGCTACTTTTAAAAAAAACAAAGGAATATTTTATAGGAATTGGTATTTTAAAATTACTATTTTGTGTATGTATAATATGTATTAGCATTTTTTTTGCAAAAAGAAAAAATAAAAAAAAGCGGAAAATTAATATATATTTACAGTTAAATGAGAGCGGGTGTACTAACGGAGAAGACGTTGTAGTGTTAGATTATAATAAAAGGAGCACTACTAAAGAGGAAGCTGGATTAAAAGAAAGAAGTTCAAAACTATGCGAATATGTAAAAGTACATGAAAAGAAGAATCATTTTTATCGTTTATCATACAGCTCACATGTATTTGATTTGAGGACGATAAACCGAATAGAGTTATGTAATGTGTGCAATGAAAATATATATGCATTTATTTTTTTTAAAAAAAATATATTTGAATGTATTATGTGCAGAAACAAATGTCATATAGAATGTGCTCCAAATTGTAATTTAATGAGTTGTAAAACAAGTGTATTTTTTAAAAATAAACATAAATTTATAAAAGTTCGAAATAATTTATGGAATAATAAATGCTCTATATGTAATAAAAAATTTTCTTTCTTTTCGCTTTATATTTTTATAAAACGATATATTTATAAATGTATATGGTGTAATAAATGTTTCCATGTAAAATGTGTAAATAAACATTTTTCTAAAAGAAGAATTAAAGATGCTAAAAATGAACACAAAAATATAGTATGTACATATAATAATAATAAATACTTACTATACCCTTATGAAGTATTTATTAAGGAAAATGTGTTAATAGATTTCTTAATACATGCATATAATAAAGTAACAGAGGAAGAAACAAAAAAAGATGATATTTTGTTTAGTTATAATTCTTTAAATAATTATGGTATGGACCAAATTGATAACAAAAAGAAGATAGTAGAAAAAAGGGAAGATATGATGATGATGCCACATAAAACATTAGCAAAAGACACGAAAGAACTTCTTTATTTTGATTATGTTATTAATCCTTTGAAAAAATTAAAAAGATATAAAAATGTGAACTGTAAAAAAAAGAATATTATTATTCCTGTACATATTAATTTTATATTAAATTTTTTTCCAATCCATTTACCTATTTACCAAGTGAGAAGTAGTAAAAAATTTTTTTTAATATTTGTTAATGTAAAAAGTGGAGGACAAACTGGTAAAAATTTATATCAAGAACTGTTAATGCATTTTAATCCTATACAAATTATAAGTATAAGAAATCAAAAAAATGTGTTGAACGCTCTTAATATGTATAAAGAAATGTTTTATTTAAATAAAGTCATTCTGTTATTATGTGGTGGAGATGGTACTATAAGTATTTTTGTCGATACTTTAATTAAATTTTTCTCAAGTCAATTAGTTTATGACTCAAAAAAGGAAAAAAAAAAAAATACTCATGTAGGAAACACAAATGAAAATATATTCTTCATTAGAGGTTTGTTTTTAAATAAAACGATCAAAAATATAAAAGAAAAATTAAAACACAACAAAGATATGTTAAGGAAAAAATGGAATAACAAAGGAAATACCCAAATGAATAAAGATTCCAATATATTTTCCATAAGAGAAAGCGAAGAAAAAACTATCAAAACTGATGATAGCACAATGAATGAACGAAGGACAGAAGATGTGCTTTTGTTTAGGGATCACCCGCGTGCCCATAAGGGGGAGCATCTTACTATAAGTGGGGAATGTGTGGGTAGTAGGAGTGCATATTACTCTCCCGCTGCTCCTTTAGTATCTTCCACTTCTTCTGCCCATGCTGCTTTCTCTGCTGTGAACTATTTTCATAGTGATGTTCATAATAATGATATCATTGATGAAGTAGGCAGGGGGACGCCAAACGCGGGTGCAAATATGGACATAAACACGGATCTGAATAGTGACATGAATAGTGACATGAATAGCGGCATGAATAGCGGCATAAATAGTGACATAAATAGTGACATGAATAGCGGCATAAATAGTGACATGAATTGCGGCATAAATAGAGGCATAAATAGCGGCATGAACAGCGAAGTGATTAGCGGCCTTAACAGTGACCTGAGTATCGACTTGAAGAACGACCTGAATAATCTAGATAAATGGAAAAAGAGGAATAAATACAATTACATCCTTAAAAAATTAAAAAAGTTTAAGAAGAAAAGTACCAAAGAAGAAGATATTTGCAGAGAGAGTACCATAAAGAGTTTTCCAAATGGAAACTCAATGACAGATAATTGTAAAAGTAGTAATCCTTTAATTTATAGAAAAAAAGAAGAAAATAATGGAGACTCTTATTTATCTACCAAAGGGGTAGAAAATGAAAGGATGTATAAAAATATTCTTTACCATGATTACAAGGAAAAGACAGCATCGACATGTTTCAGTACTAAAACGGGATTGAATGAAACTTCAGTATCCTATTACAGAGAGGGAGAAGAAATATTCAGTGCATACATCAACAATGTGAATGGTACTAATAATTGTAACAGGTGTTATAATAGCATATGTGATAAGTGTCGCGTTAATAAGGATGATCACCTAGGAAATGAAAATAACAACAAAGGTAACAATCATAATGGTAAGGAGAACGTTAAAAATGCAAGTGAACAGAGGAAGTATATAAAGAAGAATAAAAATAAAACAAAGGAGAGTCTTCATATAAAGGAGGTGCCATATGCTAACGATAGTGATAATAATAGCGTATATAAAATTGATAATGGTTATAAGATTATCGTTCGAAAAAGAGATGGAGAAACTCGTGTGGTGGGTGATCAGTATAATTGTAGCAAAAAGGAAGTTGTATGTAGTACTCAAACGGAAGAGGGTAAAGGACAAGGCTTAGAGTTAGAATTGGGCCAAGAAATAAAACTGGGTGAAGAAGTAAAACTGGTAAAGGAAAAAAAAGGGGAAAAGAGAAAAAAGAAAAAACTCTCCCTCGAATCATGCATTTCCAACACACCCATAGGTATATTGCCACTAGGGACAGGAAATGATTTAAGTATCAGTTTGGGATGGGGCAGTGGGTATAACAACGGCCTTTTTTTTTATTTAAATAAAATAAAAAATAGTAAAAATGAATTAGTTGATATATGGAATATAAAAGGGTATGACTTAGACAAAAACATCATTTTAAATAATAGTTTCATTAATTATTTTGACATCGGAATAATATCAAGATTAGCTTTACATTTTGACAATATTCGAAAAAAATTTCCTCATTTTTTTAACAGTCGAATAGGTAATAAAATATTATATGGGGAAGTTGGATTTCGTGATTTTTTTTTTAACACATATAAATATAAACTAAATGAAAATATTAAAATATATTGTGATGGGAAAAAAATAAATATTGATGAAGATTTAGAAAGTGTATGTCTCATAAATATACCGCATTTTTTGGGTGGGGTAAAGATATGGAAAGAGGACGAACTGGAAAAAAATTACTACTCAGATGTAGAGAGGGAGCAGCAGCATAGGGGAGAAGGAGAAGAAGAGGATGGAAATGAAGATGTGGATGTAGATATAATTGATGATATAGATACCGACGGGGATATCGATATGCATGACAAAGTAGACAAGAAAAAAAAGGCAAAATTAAAGTTAAGTAGTAATAAAGTATCATCCCTTGGTTGCCCCAAGCACATACATGATTATGACAGCTTCTCATATAATGATGATGTTCGTGCGGAACGACATAGTAGGAGTTGTCATCCTAAATTAAATAAGAATATAGATAATAGTTACAGAGCGGGGAAAAAAGGCGTTACAAAAAGGTGCGCATATAAATATTATGATAAACATGAATACGCATTGCCCGAATTGAAGAAAAATTATGAATCTATTAAAAAACAGGAGAAGAAAAGTGAGGATAATGAGGAGAGTCCTAAAAATGACAAACCACTCGATTGTAGTAACATATATAAATCGTACAGACTAGATTTTTATAAACAGAAGAAAGGACAGCAAAAATTTCGTAAACAGAGGACCGATGATAAAGTTATTGAGGTAATTGGCTTTAGAAATATGTTCCACTTAGTTCAAGTGCAAATAGGAATGTCTAAAGCAATCAAATTATGCCAAGGGAGTGATATCGTTGTTAAAATAGATAAGAAGTTCATTGAAAGCAAAAATAAAATGTACTTTCAGTATGATGGGGAACCCGCCTTTCTTAATATCCACAAGTTGCATTTTACGCATAAGTAAGAAAAGAGAAAATGAGAACAAGAAAACAAAAAAACAAGAGGGGGTGAAAAGGATTACGTAAAGAGCGTAACTCTTTTAGTGCACCGTTTGTTCGTTCGTCCGTTACCTTTACACATTTTGATATGCTTTTCGTTTCATTTGGCGTAACTCATAAGACACGCACCATTTGATACGCACTAATTGACATTTTTCATTTTCCTTTTTTTTTTTTTTTGCAGATGCCAATGTTTGTTTTTGTCTCCAAAGACCCCAATTTGATGTAGTATCAGAAAAGCAGTTTCATTTTCCTTTTTTTTTTTTTTTTTTTGTTTAAATTGAATATATACTATCATATATATACATATTTTTATGCAGAGCATATTTAACCAGATTACTGTATCTATGTATGTATACATATATATATATGTTTTTTTTTTTTTGTTTTTATTTACTTTCATTATCATTAGCACGCCTAGTTATAAACATGTGCCTATTAACAGCATTTTATATACATATAAATATACATATATATATATATATATGTATGCGTGTGCGTATTTATTCACTTATTAATTTTTTTTTCTTTTTAAACGTTTTTTTCACGTATACGTATATCATAAAAAATTAACTTATCATATTATTTCATATTTTTTGAATTTGATTTTTAAAAAATAAACATACACATCAAACGTATATGGACATATAAATAAAATCAAATATATAAAAGGAATAAAAAAAAAAAAAAAAAAAAAAAAAAAAGGACCATATTTATAAAAAAAAAGGAATGTGAAGAATATTTAAAAAAAAGTTTAAAAAAAAAAAAATGATAACCTCATATATATTCGTTCCTATTCGAATATTTTCCAAGTTACAAAAAAACACATGAGCGCACAAAATGTAAATTATTCAATATATCTTTAATTCCTTTAGTATCTTTAACTTCTTAAATTTCTTTTCGTCAATTATTTCTTTTTTTTTTTCTGCACGGATTGTCTGTTTAAAAGTTTGTATTTTTTCGAGTCATTTTTGCTGAGTGTAATTGCGTTACGACATCCTTTTCCTCCCTTATAAAGTGAAGTAGTAAACACAAGCATAAGATTTACGCGTAAAAGTGTGTACAAATATATATGTAAAGTAAGCATAAACATATTAGCGTATATATATATATATATATATATATATATTGTATGTGCGTACACACTGCACATGTAGTAGTACTGCGTGTGTGTGCACTTTTTTTTTTTTTTTTTTTTTGCAAACCTCCCAGAAGTTTCCACTTTTTTTCGCTTTTTTATCCTTCTGACATATACATATATCATCATTATCAAATTCACGAAAACAAAACCCACAAATTACTCTTCTTGCAATGCTACATTCGTGATTACTATTTAAATCATGACAAGTTGGGCAAGGAAATATCTTAAAAAATAAGGGGGGATTTTACACTTGTTATATATATATAAGGGGGGGAGGCAAGTAATATTTGTATATGCACTACTCATGTACATTACGCATATATATACGTTGTGCATGCACATATGCACACGGAAACTTGCGCAAAATGACGAATCGAGTGGAAACTCACCTTGTTACAACAAGGGAATTTAAACAGCCGGTGGGATTTTTTAAAATGTTTGCACGCTCCGTCCTTAACTTCTATATTATTTATTTTTACAACGTTTTTACATTTTTCTATTTTCAAATTGTTCGATGTGGGCACAGCTTTCTTGGTTGACTTTTTTTTCGTTAATAATTTGTTTATCATTTCGTCAATTCTGTATGTAAAAAAAAGAAAAAAAAAAGGGACATTTATGCACCAGTTAAGTGTGCATATATGTGTGGAAGGATATATATATATATATAGCATAAATAATATGAACAAAAACACGTGAAACGGGACAAGTGTGCACGTATATATATATATATATATATATGTATACACACACATGTGCACGTAAATTTTTTTTTACTTTCTTATGGCAGCATTATTCATGTTAATCGTTTCGTCAAAAGAAAAATCGTTATATTTGAACTCCATTTTAGTGAAGCAGTTCTGACAATTAACATTTACTTCTTTACCTATCACACGTAAAACATTTAGCACATATCATCAGAAGCATGCAAGGTGGAAGTTTGCAATCGGTGAGGATATATGTCCATCCAAGTGTACGTGTGCGTGAGTACATATATATGTACATGTATATATATATATATATATAACGACGCACATATGCACATACATGTATATGATAATTATGCAATACCCGAGATGACATTTTTTATGAGATTTTTTCTTCCGCAATTATCACAGTTTATACTGTAGTCCCCAGTTAACAAATTCTGAAAAATGCAAAGCCATAAATATGAACAGGTACAT
The DNA here is from genome assembly GCF_023973825.1 of Plasmodium brasilianum. Classification (NCBI taxonomy): domain Eukaryota; phylum Apicomplexa; class Aconoidasida; order Haemosporida; family Plasmodiidae; genus Plasmodium; species Plasmodium brasilianum. Next base: position 1,723,830 of record NC_090120.1, on the reverse strand, counting down.
ATATATATCTATATATATATATATATATATATATATATATATATATATAACATTAATTACATTAATTTACTTTATATTATATTACCATTAATGAACACTGGTTAAACTTCAAAACACAGACACAATTGTTTTCCAAAAAACAAATGTTCCTGTAAACTTCTACAACTGTACTGTTGTTGCAATTTATGCACGTGTAAACTGCATTAAAAGGGAGAAGAACAAACTATTTTATGTCGTATCGAACGAGGTAAATAATATATGGTTACACACATAATAGTTCCCACTAAATAAGACAACTATGCATGACATGTAAAATCAACAGCATATACGATTCACATTTTACCTAACTGAACAGGATCCTTGCTCGTTCTTGTAACATCAAACGTGTTACAGCACCTATTACAAACTAACTGAAACCTGTGGAATTAAAAACATGTACATGGGTTTTATGTGCCTTAAATATTTTATGTATATTTTTTTTAATTTTTTTTTTTTTTTTTGCATGCGAAGAAATTAAGAATGTACACAAATGCACATATGCACGTAAATAAATATCTATAAATACATATCACATCCTTACAAACATACATGCATGCAAGTATAAACTTACTTCAACATCACTGCCTTATATAGCGATATATTTTTTATGTGAACATTGATTAGGGACAGGTTTTTCCCTTTTATGTTTAAATTGTTATTTATATTCATGTCATCACTATCTATGTCCTGTTCAAGCTCTTCCTTATCCCTAGGCTGTTCATTGTTGTTTTCCTCTATTTCAGTTTTTCCCTCTTCTGTTCCATTCGTTCTTATCCCCTTCGCTTCTATTCCCATTGCGTGTGCATCGTTCACCTCTATTCTCATCGATTCCGTTTCCATCGCATCGGTCTCTCTTTTGCGCATTTCGTTTTCAAGCTTTTGTTTTTCTTTCATTACTATAAATCTACAATAAAGGAAACGTTTCAAACACTCATCAGAATTCTTTGTCTTTACAAGCTCACTAATTTTTTCCCATTTTTCTGGGCAATTTTTTAAATTTTTATAAATTTTCAGCCCCTCTTCAAGTAATGTTTGTTCTTCCTCTTTCCAGTTCATTACTTTTTTTTTCTCTTCTTCTCTTCTCATTTTTCTCAATTTTTCATTCGTGTTGTTATATTGTTCTCCATTTAAATCATTGTCCATGTTGTTTCTATCATTATATACTATTTCCTCACCATGTTGATTTTTATTTAGATTTCTATTTGAAATTTCGGTTTCATCGTCTCCTCTTTTATATAACTTAACTTGTCCATTTGTTCCTTCAGCTGTGTTACCATTTTCCTCTACTTCATTATTAGTATATGCTTTTTTTCTTATTTCTTTTTCTTCCTCTTCTTCTTCTTCTTCCTCTTCTTCTTCCTCCTCCTCATTTGGCAGTTTGCAATCACCTTGAGAGTAATATTCTTCAGATTGCGCTGAACGATTACCCACTTTTTTATTCATACCATATGTTTCACAATTTATAAAATTAAAATGTTCTTCCGATTTTCCGTTCCCCTCATTAAACGAAGGAACATTTTTATTAAGATTACTTACATTTATACGTAAATTATTCACATGTTCATATTTTTTTTCAAAGTTTCTGTGCGACCATTTTACGTGAGCAAACCTTTTGCTATATCCATTCTCCCTGCGCTTTACATAACGACTATTATTATTATTCCCATTGTTGTTATTCCCATCATTGTTATTCCCATTGTTGTTATTCCCATTGTTGTTATTCCCATCATTGTTATTCTCATTGGTGTACACCTTTACATTATTATTAAAATAATTTTTACTTGAGTTGCTATTATAAACAGGCTTGTTGTAATAACCTCTGTTATGGTACTCCTTTCTAATAGCGTTCTCATTGATTCTGTCACCTTCTACTGTTTTATTACTTCTAGATTTTTCATTATACCTTCTATTACCCCTATCAATCTCACGAATCATATTATTACTATTTATTTTTTCGGTGCGATCATTTTTATTGTTACCACTAAGGAGGTTTCCCCTTTGACGGTTGACACTTGGGGCATCGTTAATGCGCAGGCTGAAGTTCATGCTCTGCTTTTTATTAAAAAAAGTTTTTCCGTTAGAATTAACTGAGTTACTGTAGCAATTTACATTACCTAAATGAACATTATAATTGTTATTATTACTGTAGTTATTTCCGCTACTCCTTTTATGTGAATAACTGTTACAATCAATTAATTTGATATGACTTTTTTCACTGCCAAAGGATGGTGGTATATTTTTACATGTCTCGTTCATGCTATACACACTTCTATCCCTGGGAAGTTCATCTTTCAAATTGACATTCACATTTGCATTTTTAAAACTGCCACCAAAATTTAAATCAAAACTTTTTGTAATATTATTATTATTATTATTATTATTATTATTATTATTATTATTATTATTATTATTATTATTATTATTATTATTATTATTATTATTATTATTATTATTATTATTATTATTATTATTATTATTATTACTATTACTATTACTATTACTATTACTATTACTATTACTATAACTATAACTATAACTATAACTATTACTATTACTATTACTATTACTATTACTATTACTATTACTATTACTATTACTATAACTATAACTATAACTATTACTATTACTATTACTGTTCATATTTTCTCTTCCCCTACTATTATGTATGCAATTTTTTTCCTTATAATTGCGTGTAAAATTAATTTCCTTATTTTTCATGTTTTCATAAAATAATTTGCACTCATTTTTTAAATAAAATTTTTTTTCATCGTCCTTACATCTGTTTGAATAGAACAGTTTTGCATAGTATAATTTTCGTCCGAATTAATGTTGTTGTAAAATCTTTCAATTTAATATGTGTTCGTTATTCTTCAAAGTTTTTTTTTTTTTTAATGTATAAAAACAAACTTGCAACTCTAATTGTCCTTTTCTTCATTGCACATACCCTTTACTATAATTTTAACACAAGAAAAAAACTCGTTTAAATTTTTACTTGATGCGCAATTTATAGCATTTTTCTCCAAATACTTACATTTTTATTTTTGCTTAAAACTCATTGGGGCAATTTTTTTTTTTTTTCATTAGATTAGTTATTGCCGCACATAATGAGGACTTTTTTTTTTTGGTAAGTTTAACTGGAAAATATCCTTATAATTTAAATTCTGCATGACTAAGTCATATTTATTTATTTATTTATTTTTTATTTTTTTTTTTTTTTGAAATTCCGTGTAATTAGGTCATCTTTGTTTTTTGTTTTTTTTTTTGAATTTCTTATGACTAAGTCATATTTATTTATTTTTTTTTTTCTTGTCAGCTATCTTTTCAAAATCGACAATAATATATACCTAACATTTTGCTTCATCCCTTTGGCTAAATAAAAAAATGTGTTAACTTTCAAGTTTCATTTAGCCCCTAAAAAAAATCATTTTATGGAGAATTTTTTTTTTTAATATTTAATATTCCCATAATAATTGTTCGGGGAAAGAACAAAGGGAAATACATATATATCATATACATGTGTATATATGTATATGTATATATATATATATATATATATATATTCAAATATTAATATTATACTGTTAATATTAAAAGAAGAAAAAGAAAAAAAAGTTACTAAAAATATGTAAGTTGGGATTTAAAAAAAAATAAAAAAAATAACGTAGCATATAGCATATATCATATATTATATGTGATATATTTCATATATCTTATATTTCATATATCATGGAATAATATAGCATAACATAAAAGAATATGTGTATGTTATATAATAATAAATTAAAAAAGGAATATAAAAAAGGAATAAATTAAAAAAAAAAAAAAAAAAAAAAAATAGACTAATTTTTGCTGTGTATTTTTGAATTGTTTCACCTAAACTGTGTTCACATATTCAATTCAAAGAAAAACATGGAATAGTTACAAATGTATAAATATTTACATAGATACGTATAAATATATGCATAAATATGTATATATATATGTACATATATGTACATATATGTATCTATTTTATCTCTTATTATATTTGGAGTACGGTAAAATCTCTCTAACATAGTTGTACATATGTATATATATAAATATAAATAAATAAATAAATATATATATATATATATATATCTAGTAAAACTTATATAAATTTATATGTAAAATTTTTTTTTTCAATTTTATTATTTTTTTTTTTGGTCAACTACTAAAAATTGTGTAATATATAATAATAAAATGCATTATTTTTATTATTAAAAAAAATGGAAATTTAAAGCTGAAGGAAAGAACTTAAAAAGTAAAATATGGTGGATCTATGATTTTCTCTCTTTTCCTCTTGCTCAGTCTTAATCCTTCTCATTTTATGTTCATTCGTATCCTTCTTTTCTGTCTTTTTTTCTTAAAGTAAGTTAAACATAATTAATAAAGCTGCTAATAATAGTGATAAGCCGAGGAAACTTGAAGAACCACAGAAAACACCTTCAAATATAGGTTCAGAATAGGGTGCGTTACAAGCACAGACAATTTTGTTGTCATCTCCTTTGGTACAGTTAGCTTCAGGAGCACATCCTCCATTGTTAACTTTACAAGAAGGCTCTTCATCTTCAACACATTCTCCATCAACTAGTTTATAATTTAATAAGCATCTCCATACTTCTTTTCCGTCTTCATATCTATAACATCCTGCATTTTCAGGATATCTTGTTTCGGTACATGCATGTTTTGCGCTAATATTCAGTAATGCATTAGAGTCTACACCAAGTAATTCTGATATAATCTTAGTTGATTCATTTTTATTAACAAGTCCTTTTTGTTTAAGTATGTCTAATATTCCAGAACTTGCTATATCCTTTTCATTTTTAGAGTTTTTAAACATTTCTATTTTTTCATCAAATTTGCTGTAATCTGTTAATTTACTTATAGTAATGTTTACTGCATCTTTTTCTAAATTACAGTTTGTAATTAAAGTTTTTAAATTTATTATGTTTCCATTTATTTTATTCAATAAATTTTCATATAATGTCTGCATGTTCGTTAAGAATGGAATATATTTTTCATTTTCAGTTTTTTTATCACCCTCTTTTTGTGCTTCAGCAATTGCGCTTTTTACTGCTTCTAACTGAGTCTTGTACAACTTGGTCATCTTATCATAATATTCTACTCCGTTCTCAGCTGAAGTGATATCCTTTTCTATTGCAGAGACGATATATTTATAGCTACCTATAAGCTTCGCTTTCTTATCAACATCTAATAGTTTATACGGATCTTTTATAATATAACTGTCGGAAGTTGCATGTTTAAATTGAATTAAATCAGAATTTAATACATCTAAGAAATATGTTCTTTTCTTTTTTCGAGTATCCAAAGCATTTGTCAAATTACTATTAAAAGCGTCTATCTGATCTCCTATTTGTTTTCTTAAAACTCTATATACTCCAGCTAATGGTTTAATATATAATACTTCATACTCATTTGTAATTGGTTTCAATATATTATCATCTTGTTTAGTTTCAGCTTGTCCTTTTGTTATTTGATCTAATGGATTTTCCTTTTCTTTCTTACCCACAATGGGAAACACGATCACCTCATCAACTTCTTCAGGGTACTCATCTTCTCCCTGCACTAAACTTTCTGCAGTTGCTGCACGCACTTCTGCACCTTCTGTTGCATTTTCCGTTCCATCTGCTAATGCATTATCCGGTTGCTCTTCTGTGGATATTTGCTTTGGAAGCAATTCCTCATAAACATTTAACGCTTTGTTAACTTCTTCGTTATTTTTAGTATGTGTATAACCGGTGTATGTTTTATCATTTATGATCTCTTTTAATTCTGTAAGTACATGATGTAATCCACCAGATAAGTAGGTAATATTTTCTTTTTCTAAATTCAACATTTTCTTAATGCGTCCTTCTAATCTACTATATACTTTAAATTTTTCTAAATGTAAATAGTTAATTTCTTTTTGAAGTGATTGTTCAGTTATTGTTTTTAAGGGGAATGCTTCACTAATATAATATTTGGTTCTTGCCTTATAATATTTCAACATAATATCAGTATTTTTTAAAGCATTTTCAACTTCTTTCTTTTCTGCTTCTCTCTTTTTATTAAAGAATACTACAAAAGCTGCTAGTACATGTCTTGGGTTATTTAGAATATTTTTTTTCCTTAATAATTGTGCTTTTAAAATACTATATTCTTTAATATGATTAGTACTGCTTGTAATTTTATTTTTCTTTTTTAATAATCTTTCCAATTTAAGTTTATATTTTCCAAAATTATCAATTGATGATTGTATATCTTGTTTCAATGTGTTGATTTCTTCTCCTAATTCTTTCCATTCACTTTCGCTCATCTTATTTATTATATCTTTTTTGGACTCTATAAAATTTTTGAAGTTCTCGTCGTATTTGCTCACTTGTTCTAAGTATTTTATATAAATATCGTCAATGTCGAAATCTAGTTCATTTGCATCGTCCTCGTTGTCATTCGCTTTTAACTGAATCGCATTTTCACTACCAGCTGGAGCTACAGGAGTTGCTGGGGATGCACCATTTGTACCTGTTGGTGCTGATACCGATGAGGATTGAGTTGTTGCTGGTACTGCTGCTTGAGATTGTGCTGGTAATGCTGCTTGAGATTGTGCTGGTACTGCTGCTTGAGGTTGTGCTGGTAATGCTGCTTGAGGTTGTGCTGGTAATGCTGCTTGAGGTTGTGCTGGTAATGCTGCTTGAGGTTGTGGCTGTTGTGATGCTGGTGGTACTGCAGGTGGTACTGATGGTGGAGGTGGTAATGCCGAAGATGCAGCTGCACTGTTTGCAGTTAAGTTTAAGAAGTTTTTAAGTTTGTCATTCTTCTTCACCAGTTTATAAATATTATAAATCATTTCCTTTTGGTTTAATTCTTTGTACTGATTTTGTAGAACATTGCTCACACTGTCATACATTGAATACATGACTTGTAAGTTATTCTGAACATTAAATAACAAATCTAATTGGTCGCACTTCTCTAATAATTTCTTATCTTCTTCTATCTTCAGTTTATATTGTTGTAGTAACGTTTCATTCATGGTTGAGTTATTTACCAAAATGTTGATATGACACACATAAGCAGTTTTCAAAAAGTCATATAGCTTTTCAAGATATTGCAATTTGGACAATGTCGGAACAACGATTCCAATTTCCTGAGTTTCTTCTACTTCTGTCTCTGTTTGTGGTCCTGCAGCTCCCGCTTGTCCTGGTGTTCCCGTAGTTTCTGCTTGTGGTCCTGCAGCTCCTGCAGCTCCTGCTTGTCCTGGTGTTCCCGTAGTTTCTGCTTGTGGTCCTGCAGCTGCTGCTTGTTCTGGTGTTCCCGTTGTTCCTGCCTGTCCTGTTGTTCCCGTAGTTTCTGTTGTTCCTTCAGCTCCTGATTGTCCTGATTGTCCTGATTGTCCTGGTGTTCCCGTTGCTCCTGCTGCTTGTGGTTGTGTTTGTGTTTGTGTTTGTGTTTGTGGTTGTGGTTGTGGTTGTGGTTGTGGTTGTGGTTGTGCTTGTGCTTGTGCTGATCCTGTTTCTCCTACTGATACTGTTTGTGATGATGTAGTTGCTGTTGTTGTAGTTGATGGTGTTGTCGTTACTGTTTGTGTTGATCCTCCTCCTCCAGATGATCCATGACTGTTTGATGTTTCATCTGCTCCGGAAACATGGCCGCTTACATTTTGTGCTGCCGCCTTGATTTTTTCTTCCTCCAGTTTTTTCTCATTTTTTAACATTTCCTCAATTTTTGGAATAGAAATATTTAATTTATCAATTTCCCTCTTTAGTGCAATTAAATAGTATGGTTCGGATTGTTCTCCTGTTCCGTATGCTTGGGGGATGTGAAACGTTTCTTTTAATTTTGCTTTTTGTAAAAATGCTTCTACATTTTTTAGTTGTCCTATTTTTTTACCTAATAATACTTTTTGTACTTGTAATTCCACGACATCTGAAAATTTTAAGGTATCAACTACTGTAAGTAAATTTTCTTTTCTTTTAATTTCACTTTCTAATTTATGAATATCAGCATTTAATTGTAAGTCTAAGCAGTTGAAATGATTTACCTCTTCATCAAATACTTCTTTTCTTAATGAATAGTCTTCTAAATACATAAGTTGCTTTTTTAATTTCTTTACCAATGCTTTCGACAATTCGTAAGAAGAGCGTTCAAGCAAATTCTTTTCCGTTAAATATTCTGTTCTTTTACTTAAAAATTTTTCAAAATTCTCTGTTGTAATGCTATTATCAAGTCTTTCATCATAAAATTTTTCAAGTAATGGTTTAAATTCCCCTTCTATTTTCTTAAATTTCTCTAATTTACTATCAACATCTCCTTTTAATGCATTTAATTTCCCTTCTTCTTCTGTAATTTTATTTTTTATTTTAGTTATCAATTCTTTTCTTTTGTTTTCGTCTTTAAGATCGTCAATAGTAATTTGTTTTCTATTGTCAGGATTTTGTAATTCTTCAAGTGTTAACTGTGTACTACTTTTAGATAGTATGTTACTTATAGCATCATCTGATACAGCATAAATTATTCCATGAGGATACATTACTGGTGCAGGAGGTGTTCTGTTTACTGCTTTACCGTTAGCTAGTTGAGTAGTTGCCGAGTTGAATGATTTTTTTTCTTTTTCTCTTACATAGTAATCCAATTCGAAGGCATCTGTAAATAGACCATCCATATTGAATACTATATTTTTCGCAATTTCTTTAATCTTTTCTTGACGTTCTTTTATTTGAGTATTTTCTGGTTCCTTTATAGCACCAGGAGCTGCTGCAGAGGCAGATGCTTCACTACCACTTGTAGGAAGTTTCCCTTCAATTTCCTTTATTTCGTCGAGCAATTTTTTTATATCGGTATTTTCTTTTAAAGTTTGAATACGCTTCTTTAAAACTTCTATTAATTTTTGTGCCTCTAGCAACTGCTTTTCGTAAAAAAGAATGTTATATCGAGATTTGTATATTTTCTGTTTTTTATCACAATTCGTTATATCTTCGTCATCTGTCCTTGATTCACTAGAAGCCTTTAATTCGTTATTCGTAGTAGCGATGTTATCATATTCCTTCTTAATTAATTCCTTTATATTATTTACTGTTGCTTCATTTGTTGTGATAAATTTCTCCATTTTGTTAATATCGTCTTTAATATTTTCTAATGGTTTTCTATATCCAAATACGACTTTTTTAAGCATTTCTAATTCCTTTTCATTAATTTTTAGATGATTAGGTATATCACAGTAGCCATTTAGATGCATATCATTCAACTTAGCTCTTAATAAATCATAGTAAAAATTAATTCCATACATTAATTCATTGAATTCTTCATATCCTTCAATTAGATATTTCAAACCACTGTACTTTGTAATTAATTCCCTAATTGAAAAAGTTAACTGAACATAACCTGGCAAATTCAGGTTTAGAACTTTGCTAACAAAATTTCCTATTTTTGCTGTTACGGAGGAAACCTTACTATCATCTTTATTATTTGCATTAGTAATGTCTGTTAAGGCAAATTTTTTTTTGTGAAATAGGTTATACCCTTCTACAACTAGTTCCTCCAGTTTTCCCAACTTTTGAATAAGTTGTTTATAATCTTCATTTGTTTCACAGTGACAATTTATAGAAAAAAAGACAAAAGAGAACAAAAATATAAGTGCTTTCATTTTTGAATTAAACTTGATAATATAGAGTATTTTATAATTGGTAAAATAAAAATTTGACACGACAAAAAATTTGCATTATTTGTGCATCCTATAAATAGTTATATATATATATATATATATATATTTTTTTTTTTTTTTTTTCTTTGGTTATGTGTAACTATTAAAGCATTTGTTGCATCATAGATCAATTATAAAAAAATGCATACTGTTTATTCTGTGAAATATGCATAAGTGTGTGTACTTGGTAGTTTTTACATTTATACATAATACAACATATACACACACGCACGCACACATTCATCTATTTGAATGTGTAATATATACATATATATATTTTTTGTTGTTTTGTACTGATTTCTCTTTTTTTTTTTTTTTTTCCTGTTATTTAAAAAAAATTTTAATTTATAACTATTTGTGAAACAAAAGAAAACAATATATTTTTTATTTTGTTCTAAAAAAAAAAAAAATGCAAAACTATATGTATACAAATATTTTTTTTCTTTTTCTTTTTAATGATGAATTACACATCATTTCAAAATTTTACATAATAAAATATTGGAAATGATGAAAAAATAGGGAAAAAAAAAAAAAAAAAAAGGATGTGTTTTACCACTTGGTTTTTTTTTTTTTTTTTTTTTTTTTTTTTTTTTTTTTTTTATTTAAAAATAAAATTAATTGTAAAAAAGATTCTATTTGAAAGGGAGAAAAATAGTTTGGAAAACAAAAGTTTAACGTTAGAAAACAGAATAAGTGTAACATGTAAAAGAATTACACACATAGGTTTTGTATATGTATATATATGTGTGTATAATATATAATATTGAACGTAATAAGTATGCATTTTAATTTTTAACATGCATATATTATCTGTATATATATATATATATATATATATATATATATATAATTTTTATATTTGTTTTTTTTATAGTGCACTTTTCCTCATTGAACTTATCTAAAAACTAATTTCAATATTTTCCAAAAACAAATAATGTAGTAGTTGTAAATCTGTTACTCTTTTTACAAATTTCGTAATGCACTTCATCGAAAAATAATTTCCAATTTTCATTAGTGGACGGAAGTGTAAATGTGCGGATAGTGTTCGTTCGTTTTTAATACAAGTGCAGTTAAAGTGTGTAAGGGTATACTTATGTATATATATACCCACATATATATATATATATATAATGTATGTACTTACGCATATACATGTTTATACTTGCCCATATACATGTATATACTTACGCATATATATGTTCATACTTACACATATACATGTTTATACTTACACATATACATGTTTATACTTACACATATACATGTTTATACTTACACATATACATGTTTAAACATAAGTTTTTCTTTCTTTTTTAATAATATTTTGTGCCTCAGAATTTTTGCCTTTGTCTGCTATATGCACTTATAATTTTACAAATTGATATGTTAAAACACTGTGTGTATGAAGTACGGGAAAACGAAACAAAATAAAAAATTGAATAAAAAATTGAATAAAAAACTGAATAACAAAATGAATAACAAAATGAATAACAAAATGAATAACAAAATGAATAACAAAATGAATAACAAAATGAATAACAAAAAGAATAACAAAAAGAATAACAAAAAGAATAACAAAAAGAATAACAAAATGATTAACAAAATGAATGAATAAATAAATAATATAAAAAAAGGAAAAAATTCTTTTTCTTTTAAAACATCCCGTTAAATGTAATTGGAAATTGTGTACAAACATGTGTGTACATAAAATGGCAAATATTCTGTTATATGCCAAAAGACAAACACCTACGCACAGTTTAACGTTTTGAAAATTTTTAAAACTACACACGTTAAAAAAGAAAAACCCAGAGACCATGTTCATCAGAATTTTTCTCAAACGTTCCTCGCATTTTGCAGTTTATTATTATTTTTTTTTTTATTATAATTTTCTTAATATTGTTATAATTTATTTTTTTTCCCTTCATTCATGGCACTTAAATAGATTTAAAAATTTGTCAAAAGGAAAAAATAAAATTACTGCTTCATTGTTTCATTTTTCGTGTATAACAGTAATAATAGTACATTGTTAGCTCTACTATTTTTGATTTACTCCTTTGACTGTTAATTAAAATACGGAGGAAAAGACTAAGAAAAAATTTTCCGTGTTGTCGAAAAAATAAAATAAAGCAAAATAGAACAATATAATGCAAAATAAAGCAAAATAGAACAATATAATGCAAAATAAAGCGAAATAGAACAATATAATGCAAAATAAAGCAAAATAGAACAATATAATGCAAAATAAAGCGAAATAGAACAATATAATGCAAAATAAAGCGAAATAGAACAATATAATGCAAAATAGAGCAAAATTGAACAATATAATGTAAAACAAAATAAAACAAAAAAAATTCTCATTATTGTTATTGCTTGTTCACGTAAAAATGTCAAATGTAAAATTTGCAACACACACACACGCAAAAAAAAAAAAAAAAAAAAAAACAAGACTAAAAAACTAAAGCAAACAGTTAATTTAAAAAATGACAAAATGGCAAAATAGCAATTGCAAAGTAACTGAATAACAAAAGAATGGGCCACAAAATGTGCAAAGAAGCTGCGTTACGCGCATTCAAAAAAGGGGATAAAGTACATAAAGAGAAAATAAATATTACTCGCGCTAACATGTTTATATTTAAGCACAAATAATAGTGAACGTGTTATGCATGATTAAAAATAGACGGGTGTATACATACCACATGAATGCATACATATATATATATATATATATATATATATATATATGTAAATACCCACATCGTGTGTGCTCAGGTCGTGCAAAAAAAAAAAAAAAAAGAAATTTTTTGATGCTCCTTAATTTTTACTCAACGTGTAAAATAAGAGCTCATTTAAAAGGTTTATAGTCAATGATTATGAAGCAGTATATATTAATATAAAAAGAATAATGATATTTGAAATTAGTTTATAAAGAGAAAAATTGCATAAAACTCCATCATGCATTGATTTTGTTCCTGTGGGACAAACACAATTTATGTTGGTGTTTGTTAATTGACATTTTGCCTTTATATCACACCCTCCATTATTTACGGCACATGAATTTTGTTCGTTTAAATAACAATTATCACCAATCATAGTATAGTTAAGAAAACAATAACATTTTTCTTTATAATCCTTAATAAAACAAAAAGAATTTTGTGGACATGATATATGATTACATTTGTCTTGACTGATGTCTATAACAGTTGAGCTATGCATATCGAAAAAAAGGTCATCTTTTTTTTTTTTTTTTTTTTTTTCATAAGGAATTATTATGTGAGAACTATTTTTCGAGCTTTTTATTTCCTCTGAGTTAAGACGATTTTTCCTTTCATAAAATTTTAGCACTTCATCTACAAATTTCATTGCATCTTTACACTTTTCATGATCACATTTTACATAATTATAAAAAAAGGACGCACTGTTATGTTCAGAAATGTTTGTATTATGCTCAAAAGAGTATCTGATATCGCTCAATATATTGGTATAAATAACATTTTTGTTGTTTAAATTTTTTTCAAAATCCTGAACGCATTCATAATTCTGCATATTTTCATAAGATGAACTAAAGTGTAAAATATGAATATTAGGTATGATATTGTTGTCTTGTACTGATTTTTGTTTTATTTCTGAGAAAATACTCGTCAAAATTTCAATTTGCTCTTCCATTTTTTCAAGCATTGTTTGTCTGCTTTTGATTTTTTCCTTTATTGTTCTGATAACTATTAAATCGTCCTGTATATCATGTATAAGTTTTTCATAAGTTTTAAAACTTTTTATATTTTCATATTTATCAGTGAAAAAATAAATATTTTTGTCTTCTTCATCCATATAGAAATAATTTTTTGTAAGATACGCTCTCCTGTATTTTTTATACGAATTTGCATTAACACTGTAAATTAAGTGCAATTTATCCTTAACACTTTTAAAGCTGTCCATAATAATTTTTGTGTTTTTTTCGCACCTTATAATATCATTGTACAAATTACACACACTTATATATAGGTACTCCAATATTTTTTTATTTTCCTGCACACTGTCAGAAAAATAAAACCTAGGTAAATATTCAAAATGGACCTTCATCTCTTTCATGTACGCATCACAACAGTTATGTTGCTTTTGTATATATTTTAATAATTCCTGATGGTAAAAAATGTATTTCCATAAATCTTCTGTTTTGTTTTGCATGAACAAAGCATATTTATTTAATTCAACAAGTTTCATTATCACTTGTTTTTTTTCATTTGCCCTTTTTAAACTCATGAGATCATTTTCGCTCTTTGTATACAACTGCAAAATGTTTTTATAAATATCCAGCAAGAATTTATATTTTTCATTGACCATGATTGAAACGTCTTTTTTATATTGCCTGTTCATGTCATTTTCCCCTTCTTGTACTCTAAAAAATGGATATTTCTTTTTTTCCTTATTTTTTTGACTAATCACATACGAAATATTCTCTTCATACAACTTTACCTTCACATACAAACTAGAGATTTCCTCTTCTATGTTTTTAATATTTGAAAGATTTTCTCTTTTATTCAAGTTATATTCGTACAACAAATTTAAAACTAAATAGTAATGTTCAAAGGACTCTTTTTCTTGGAAAATTTCCTTTTGGCTAGCTATTTCCTTGCATTGCCATGCATCAATTAGCATTCTTTTATCATTACCATGTACAACAAATGGGTCATTTTTAAAATATGAACAGTGCATGTCATTGCACACTTTTTCTTCTTTTATTAAGTCCATTTTGTTAACATCCTCCAATGAATTTCCTCTTTCTCCATTGACAAAAAATTGGTATAATTCGAGATTAACTGTTGTATCAGTTTTTTCACTTAACTCAAGTGGGAGTATATTAATTGCACATTTTGAACATACTTTTATGTTAAAATGGAAAATATTATTTTTTTTTTTTTTTTATTCCCCTCCGACAAATCGCACATAAAGGACTCATACGAACGTGTATCGTTGTTAAATTTTTTCCCCATATATGACTCCTTACTTACGGAATTGATTTCCGACACTTTATAATGTAGATTATTATTTATAGTAATCCTGTCTGAACTGTAGTCATATTTTAGTGCTGCACTTGGTAAGGTAGAAACCCCACCAGTAGGGTATGACTTTATTTCGGAGCAAGAAATTGTTATCACGCTATTATGTACATAATTTTCGTTTTGAATAGTTCCAGTTTTATGTTTTACCATATCTTCACTTGAGGCAGTTTCACTGTCGGAAAATGATCCCCAGTCGGCAATTGTCCTATTACCTACGATTGGTATAGTTCCGTTACTCTTTGCATATGCCCCACTGCCCTTTTTTAAACAAAAAGCATTCATCATTTTAATTTTTAGATTGTTGTACGGGGCCATGGCATAATTGCTAACAACTTGGAGGAGAAGCTTTTCAAAAACTGTTAAGTGCTTATACTTACCGTGATAATATATTTTTAAAATTTGACTTTGCTGAGTTTTATATAAAATGTACTTGTAAGACTCACTTAACGAATTCATAAGAAATGTATTGTTAATTAAGTTTAAAGGAAATTCTAAATAAGAACAAAAATTATTTGATGATATAGTTGTTTCCTCGTTTATAGCATTAAATTCGCTCTCCATATTGTTTACATCTTTGAAAAGGAATTGTTTCATTTTTTTCCTTGAGTAAATATCCTCATCTTTTATGTGTGATACATAGTTGTCATTATTACTACCTCCATGGTAACTTTTCCAGTATTCGAAGTTTTTTAAAATATATCCTGAAATGTCATCATTACTAAATATATTGTACAAATAGGAGTAGACAATTCTGAACGAGTCATGCATTTTACCCTCAGGTAGAAAACCCATGCTCAACTTATATGATACATGATTTTTTTGTAAGAAAATTTTTGTGTCGTTTAAATTATTCAGACTACTAATATTTTTGTACAACTCATTTAGTATTTGTTCATTATCATTACTAAGATGGGTGCTCATGAATTTTGGGTTTAGGCTAAAAATGTAGATCATATATTTTATAAGTACATTCGAAAAGTCCATATGTTTCATTTGACCATCCAGGTTTTCTAAAATTAAGTCAAAGCAAAAGTTTGTATTTATGCTTTTTTTATAATTATTCACAAGAGCTTCATAAGAATTGTTGTAAATATTGTATAAAAAATGTTTATTAAACAAAAATGCTGATGCGGAAAATTTTCTTAAAAATTGTATTTTCCTTTTTATACGAAGTAACAATCTTTTTATAATTGCAATTTTTATGAACAGCAAGGTAGTTTTGTAAAATTGCACAATTTGATATTGTCTATATTTTGAAGCAAAAATGATTGGTTCTCTTTCTACTTTATCTATATACGAAATATTATTTACCGTAATTTTTTTATTTTTTTGTTTCTTATAATTATTCAGTAGTTTCATTATATTTTTTAAATTATGTAGATATTTATTTTCTTTGTTTATTAAAGTGTCATAAAGTTCTTTCTTTTTTTTTCTCTCTTCTTCTGAGAAATAAGTTTCCTCTTCAATATGTTGGGTAAACCATGGATAGTCCTTTTCATCACAGTTTTTCGAAACATTTTTTTTCCCGCTACTTATGTGAGAACTTTTGCTCGTTCTGTTTTCTTTTGATTGCTCTTCATTATTTCGACTAAGTTTCCTTTTTTCTGAATTGTGCATAATTTCTGTGTCTTTTTTTTTTTTTTTTACATTTTTTATGAACTGTTCATAATTATTTTTCTCATTCTTAAAAGTTAAAAGGGACATATTTAATCGTCCGATTTTTTGTACAATATTTTCAGCTATATACTCCTTATTTTCTTTTGACATTTCTTTAAAATAGTTTAAAGAAAATAATTCCCTCACTGTTGCATAGTAGCTGTTCATGTTGGAGTAAATGAATGAGTACAAATTTATGTACTCACTTAGTAAGATAAATATATGCTTCATTTCATTCCCAATTTGTAAAATAATCGAATGGGAATTGTCATTTTGAAATGTATTAAATGTGGTTAGAAACTCTTTCAATTTATCTTCTAATTTCCTTTTAACATTTAATATTTTTTCTATATGAAAAAAAATAAAATGCTCAAAAATATTTTTATTTTCATAAAAGTCTTTTTTTTTCTTTTTTTTTTCATCTTCTATAAATGTATGTACTTTTTTTTCCGTATCATTTTTCATAAATTCTTCAAATGACTTTCCTTGGTCAAAGGAAATCTTGTCATAACTTTTATATTTTAACTCTTTAATTACATCCCTGCAAGAATTTACTCCATTTTGCTTTTCCGCTATTTGTATCATTTTTTTTCGTAACTCCTTGATAGAATGGTCTATATTCTTTTCTAAAGAAACGTCTATGTTGTTCATAAATGTTATCATGTTCTTGGAAAAAGCATGACTACATTTGGCACCTACCAAATCTGAATAATGCTCACAATTGGGAGTATTCTTAATGTTATTACCTTCTTCAACTTGTGCTTGAGTTTTTTCATACCCATTTTTCCCATCTGGTGCATCCTTTTCATTGTATAACTCTTTTTTTGTTGTTATATTAGCTCCATAATTTTCATAAGTCATATAGTAGACATCCTCTTTAAAATTAAGGAGAGCATTAAAAGGGATGTAAAAATAAAAAAGGTCTTTCTCTGTATTTATTATTAATTTTTTGAAAAATTTTACATAATCCCTGTAGTACAATTTTATTAAAACTAATTTGTATGTATATTTTAATATTTCAATTTGTTTACGTAAAATATTCTTGTTGTTAATATATGTGCAACTCTCAACTAACTTATTTTTCATAAACGTTTTTTTGTAATATCTTGTCATCTTCTCCAAATACTTTTTTAGTTCCATTATGGTTTTTACATTGCCTAATTCTTTTTCTTCAAAAATGTTTACATGAATTTCATTTTCAAATAAATACAATTCTTTTGCAAATTTTAAATTAACAGACGAATATACATGTTTAATAGCAAAATACATATCGTTTAGCTTTTTCTTCGTCTCTTTAATGTCTTCTTCAACTTGTTTTAATTTATCCTTGTCTTTTTTGCTTGCCCTAATAGTTTCCCTTTGTTCAGTTAAACTAATTAAGGTTAGTGCGTATTCCTTGGCCATTTCGTTCGTGCTTTGAATGCGTTTGAAAAAGCATGCGCAGCACAAGTTAGGGGTAAATAAAAGCAGCAACAGCATCAGAAAAAGGGAAATGGTGCAAAACAGTTTCATTGGGGGGGGGGAAGAAAACGAAAGAAGCGCGTGTGGATGCGTACATATGCTTATTCACGTTTGCATATTTACACGTACAGATATGCAGGTACGCCAAAGTGCTCATCTACACTTCTCATTTTTTTTAAGACCTGGGTTAAGAGGAAAATGACAAGATGGAATTTTTGCCTTATTATTTATTCAACACTTATTGAAGGTGCTGTAAAATTTAATGTTTTCAAAAAATATAATACGCTTTCGCGTTCTGTCTCTGTCTCTCTGTTTGTCTGTCTTTTTTTCTTTTTTTTTTTTTTTTGCATTGCTGTACTGCGTTCAAGTGTATTTATACGGTCTATTGCTCATGTTTTTACCGTTTGTTGAGTAATAAAATTCTTTTTTTCTTTCAAATGGGAGCTATCATTACGCGGAAAAGGGGTGTATTATATATATATATATATATATATATATATTATATATATTTCCTTTCATGAGTAGAATATTAGTGAAAAATAAAAGTATGAAAAAAGGGAAATGTAAAAATTAATCCTACATGAACCTTTAAATATAACGTTACAACATATTTTATTTAACTTGACATAGAATAAATCTGCCTCTTTTTTTTTTTTTTCCCATTTCATTTCAGTCAGTTTTATTTTATTTCATTTCATTTCATACAATTTTATTTAATTTTATTTAATTTCATTTAATTTCATTTAATTTCATTTAATTTTTTTTTTTATTTACGCATGGGTATTTATATATACTGCATGTGGGGATAATACTCACAAAAAAAAAAAAAAGTTTGAATGAACTGCACATTTAGCAAGTCTTCGTTCTGCTTTTAAAGCCCAACCACAGTAGGCACATACAGGAAAACAAAGAAAAGGCAAACAAAATAATATGGAAGTTATCCCTTGGAGTTATATATATATATATATATATATATATATATATGTAAATATATCTATGTATATATATATTTATATGTATGTATACATATATATCCACATATGTGTAGCGTTTAAAAAGAGGAAAAAACGTTTTCGCTCTTCGCCCATATTATAAAAGTGGAATGTGTCAACATGTAAGCGGCAAACGTGTGAAAATTGCGCTGAGTGTCTTTGGTATTTCCATTTTTGTCTTATTAGAAAGTTCAATTATTCTTGTACATATACGTTATATATATACGATGTGATGTCAAAAATTGGGGAAAAATATCCAAAAACGTAAATGTCCATATTTATGTATTTTTTTTTAACTATTATACTTAAGTGTATGACAAATAATAAAATAGTTTGTTCAAAAGTTGGCAGTTCGAAATATATGAACACTGCAAAAGATACATCTTTCATTGAGGATATGAACTTATTACGCTCCTCCCCCTATAGACCCAATATTTTGCTTTATTTTGTTTCATTCATTTGTTTCATTCATTTGTTTCATTCATTTGTTTCATTCATTTGTTTCATTCATTTGTTTATTCATTTGTTTATTCATTTGTTTATTCATTTGTTTATTCATTTGTTTATTCATTTGTTTATTCATTTGTTTATTCATTAATTTATCAATTTTGTTCTATATATTTATTTCTTTTTTGCACGATAATTGGTTTGAGGGAAATATCTCCAGGTCTCACAACTTTGATAGCTTTGAAAAAAAAAAAAAAAAATGTACCCCCATTTGATCTAATAACAAAGATTCATTAGAAAAAGCGCTTAAGTGAAAATTTTCATTTTTTTCTAAACCTTTCTATATCTATATTTAAAAAAAAAAAAAAATAAATAAATAAATCATAAATGGGCATGCGCTAAAGCAAAGGGGAAAAGTAAAGCGCATTATTTCGCTATCACTGTTATGATTAAAGAATTATATAAAGCCCTCTACAAAAATAGTATTTCATAATTATTTTGGGGGAATATAATATTATTCTTGTTGTGAAGAATGGAAATGAGTTTTTTATAATTTTTAAAAAGGAAAGGATAAAATGTTAATTCCTTTTATTTATTAGAACATATATAGAGTATTTTTTAAGTTTTTGATAATTATTAGTACGTTCGCAAAACTTTTTTATTTTATTATTTTTTTTTTTTTTTTTTCCCTTCCCATCTCTTCCCCTCTCTTTCAACGTTATTGTCTTAAATGATACTAGCACATGTATGTATATGTGTACGTATGTGTTCGTATATGTATACATATGTATTTTTTTTTTTTTTTTCTGAAAAATCAAGACATTTCGATGATTAAAATTATGTACACTACACTAAACTGCATTGTATTATATTTGAAGAAAAGCAGAAATGCGCAAAAATTATGTTCTTATATTGATCGCTATTATTACACACGTCTGAAGAATAGTGAAAAGCCTTTTTTGAATACATTCCCATATTACAATTATATAAATAGAAGAAAAAAAAAAAAAAAAAAAAAAAAAAGCGAAGAAGAATAACATTCCAAAAATGCTAAACAGATTTATAAAGAAGAAATGAATGAGGAAAAAGAAAACAATAAAAAAGACGAACGCCAGAATTACACAGATGATATTAACTACAACGAGGAGTATGATCAACAAAATGAGAAGAAGGAGGATGTAAACGACAGTACATTTGAAGATATAATACCTGAGGAGGACTATAAAAGAATACGCACAAATATAATAAATGAAAGTATTCTAATTAATGAAATAAATAAATATAATTCTGCCAAAGGAGAGGATAGTACCGACAAATTAATTCATACCAAAATTTTATCCTTGGAAAATAGAAAAATATTAATAATACAGAACATGAACCTTTTTAAGAGTAAGCAGATAAATATTAATTTTCCTTAATGGATTTGAAATATTACATATTAGCATATGGGAGTGAAAATGCCGCATAGGTGTACGCACAGGCACTTGCTAAAGTGTATATATGTATGTGGTGTGTAAATGTGCAAATGTTCAAATTTCAAATGTGTAAGTGCAAATGTGCAAATTTCAAATGTGTAAGTGCAAATGTGTACCATGTACATAACGTACTTGTGTGCCCACGCTTCCCCCTGCGCAGGTCTCGAAGAACTGCACTTGGACAACAATCTTATAGAAGAACTCGAAAATCTAGACGAGCTAGTGAACCTAAAAATATTGAGTGTATCAAATAATAAAATAAAAGAAATAAAAAATTTAAAAAATTTAAAAAACTTAGAAGAGCTTAACTTACATAATAACAGAATAAAAAAAATAGAAAATTTAAATAACAATAAAAAATTAAAAATATTAATATTAAGTAAAAATTATATTGAAGATATAGAAAACATAATATATTTAAGATGTTTAAAAGAATTAAAATTCTTAAATTTAGAAGATAATCCTATATGTAATGTAGATAATGTAGATATTGTAAATAATATAAATAATGTAACAAATGAAGTTAAGTGTAAATTAAAAAGTATTAAATATTTTAACAATGAAATATTAGCTAGCTATAAAAAAAAAAAAGATCAAACACATGTTAATACTACTACGATGTGTGCGACAAGGAACAATGAATTTGAATTCTGTTCCTTAAACAGTGCTATAGATAATAAGGAAATTTATGAAAAAAAAATACTTGAAGCATTTTTATATGATATTACAATATTGGCCAAATCCCTATTTGAGGATACAAAGGAGCCAGTTGTTCTGAGTAAAATATATTACTACCCTCAGATTAAACAAATCTTTTTGGAGGATCTTCACAAAATTAGCTCAACAGTTATGTACGTACCCTTTCGATGCATGCGTGTAGTGTACAATGTGCAATGTGCACCTGTGTCTATCTATGCATAAGCGCATTATTTATGTACCCTCTCCACAATCCACTACAATGTGTATCGCGCTCCTTTCCCCCCGCTTTCTGCTCCACACAGAGACCAAGTACTCCTACTGAACGAGGAACGAAAGAAATGCTCCGAAATCTTCGAGGATGATGTCGAAAATTTCATTTCAGCATATATGCTAAATAACGTTAAAGAGTACAACACATTAAGAAAGAGAGCAAAAAAGGTCATACATTCCCTACTAAGCTTTTTAAATTGCAAGCAAGGTTATATACGAGTATAAATATGCCCTCTTGGGGAAATACAGCATTTGTAACACACATGTATATGCGTATATATGCAGTTACTTTTACCTTTTCATGCATACCTTGTTCAGCATGCGTCTCTATTCACATTTGTATTTGTATTTGTATTTGTATTTGTATTTGTATTTGTATTTGTATTTGTATTTGTATTTGTATTTGTATTTGTATTTGTATTTGTATTTGTATTTGTATTTGTATTTGTATTTGTATTTGTATTTGTATTTGTATTTGTATTTGTATTTGTATTTGTATTTGTATTTGTATTTGTATTTGTATTTGTATTTGTATTTGTATTTACATTTACATTTGCATTCATTCCATCCCTTCTACGTGTTCACTGGCATTTCCCCCTCCCCTCTCCTCTTCTATAGGCTTAAAAAACATGGAGCTCAAAAAATGCCCCGAGTTCTACAAAGAAAAGGCAGAGTCAAATAAAAACAAAACATTAAACGATACAATTGTAGAAAAGCTTCAAAACATTTCAAAAAATTTTCATTTAAATATTTATGAGGATAAGGAGATGATCAATGAAAGTGATAAAAACGAACCATCCGATAAGTCATTATTTCTTTCAGATGAAAAGCAAAGGGAAAAAGAAAAAGATGCTCTTCTGATTGATGAGGACAAATACATATTAATAAAAACATATATTGAAGACAATATAGAACAAAATTTTCTTTTTCGTGATAAGTTAATAAATGAAGAATTAATGAACATAGTTTCTCTTAACAACTTCATTGAAAATTTCAAAATTGACATTTCAAAAATTATTAAAGTTATAAATGATCATATTTCGGATTATTTCAAAAAATTAGAAGAGCTAGAGGAAAGCTTCAGCTCCTCAATTGTTAATTTTTTTACAGAGGTGAAGAACAACGAGCATCCGTCTGTCGTTTTGAGGTATCAATTTTTCGAATTGTTGCATAGAATTTTGTTCATTTTTTTTTCAAGTGTCCACACAAAATATGTACACACTGTTAGAAGTATTATGTTACTGTGCTAAAACAGACGAAATATTAAAAAAAAAAAAAAAAAAAATGCATCCTTGAGTTACTGTCCTGTGTACATAATATAGTTACACTTGATCGTATGTTTTCCAAACTGCCTTTTCAGCGAAGACGAAATAAACGAGTACTACTCGTACAAAGGAAACCGGTCTAACATACTGAACAATCTGGAAGACTTTATTTCAAGCAGTTACAACAAATCGTATACTTTTTTAATTGAAGAAAAAAAAAAATATTTATTTTTAAAGTCTAGAGATAGAATAACAGAAATAGGAAAAATTGTGGATACCTTTAACGATTTGTTTTACTCCTACTTAAGCACTTTACGTGTTAAATAAGCATTTTGCGAGCCGTCCCCCATATATGTATACATATGCTGGATTTGTGCGTGCCTCATATTGTACATATGTATATATATTACCACTTAATAGTAGTATCTTTTGGTTGCACCTTTGCTTTAGCGCTTGATAGTTTTTCTTATTTCTTTTATATTTTTTCCTCGTTTTGTTGTTATTTTTTTTTTCTCTTTATTTTCTCCTCATTTTATTCATATATATGTATATATATATATATATATTTTTTTTTAACCTTTTAATAAAGATAATGCGTTTTTCGTTCAAACTGTTTTACCCATCTCCTCTCGAATGGTGAAATTGAAAAAAAAAAAAAAAAAAAAAAAAGGAGAGGTAAAATAATGTAATAAAATCAAGTGAAGAAAATTAATGCAATGTGATAACGCAGCTATACAACGAGGCAATAAAATTATAGAAGAGGTTAAAATGACCAAGGGGTTTTAATAAAATATGCCAAAGGCAAGAGGGGGAGGGAATATGTAAATATACATAAAATATATGCATGCAAGTATAAAAAAACATTCATATAAACGTTTATATGTGTATATACTTATATACTTACATAAGCGTGTACCAAAATGGTAAAAAAAAAAAAAAAAAAAAAAAAGCTTTCACGAGATAATACTCTGCGTACAAAAGTTTGAGAAATGTAATACACAAAAAACTTAAAGCTTAACATATATATATTTTTTTTAAAAAGCAAAACAGTGTGCCCTGTTATTTATGATATGAATGCCTTTCACCTTCCAAACTTTTATGTAGTTATATATTTCATTTTAATATTAAATAATCTATTTTACACGAAAAAAGTGAAAAGATTTACAAGTAGTAATAATACACTTGGCCATTATTATGACATTAAAAAGAATGAAGATAAAAAAAAGAGCTTACATTTTATTTTAAATAATGGGATGTTAATCAAAAGTACACGTAAGGGCAGGGTTAAGAGAAGCATTTTATATGTTGAAAATATAAAAGACATATATATGCTTGTTGGTGGGCATGTAAAAGTTAAAACTGGGTCTTTTAAAGATTGTTGCGGGGTTATACTAGATCTAAAAAAAACAGTAAAAGATGAATATGAAATATTAGTAGTAATAAATAGGGATGAATCTTATAAATACCCCAAAAGTATTTTAAACAAATTTGGAAAAAGTTATTGGTTTAATATAAAAGATATTGAAATTAAAAAATTGAAGCATTCCTTTTTTCATAATTATGATAATTTTTATGATAAAAAGGAAAACAACCTTACTGATGATGTTCAATCTGTGCAGGACATTAAGACTCGTTTCAAAGAGTTAGACGAACAGTTGTTAAGTGGAGATAAGAACAACTTAGATGATTTGAGTAGTGAAGCCGGAGATCCGTTTGATGAAAACGAACTGCTTGATAAGAATTCCGTGGACGGGCAGTTCGTCCGGAGAATTCGCAAAAAATTGACAGAAAATTTGGGCGATAAATTGGGGCAAAATGTTGGCACTAAATTGATGGAAAATTTTGGCGAAATGTTATCAGAGAATTTTGATGGAGAAATGACAGCAAAATATGATGATATCGTGGAAACACAATATGATATCAATGCGGAGGAAAAAAGCAGAGGAGATGATGATAAGACAAACTGCACAGATATGAGCGAAGAGGGGACATACAATTCGGCAGTCCAGCTGTATGAAAATACAGAGGAAGAAAAAGTGGATGGGGAGAAACAAAAAGAATGGGTGAACCAAGAAGGGGAGAAACAAGAAGGGGAGAAACAAGAAGGGGAGAAACAAGAAGGGGAGAAACAAGAAGAAGGGGAGAAACAAGAAGGGGTGAAACAGGAAGAAGGGGAGAAGCAAAAAGGGGTGAAACAAGAAGAAGGGGAGAAGCAAAAAGGGGTGAAACAAGAAGAAGGGGAGAAGCAAAAAGGGGTGAAACAGGAAGAAGGAGCGAAACGTGAAAGAAATGACCAAATGGACCTATTTGACCCATTGTCTGAAATAGTTCGCCTACGAGAAGACTACATAAAGGGGGACAAGAAAAGAAAAAACACACATAGCTCTTTTTGCCATACTGTTGTAAAAGAAATTGAGAAAAATTATGTATACACAGATTTGCTAAATTTGTATAAAAATAAAAGACACTTATCAAATATCGTTGTGTGTTTTTATATTTTAAAACAACTTGTGCGTATTTATAATTTTGAAAAAGATAATGAAAAATTAAAAAATAATTTTTTAAAAAATGTTATACATAACAATAATTTTGAAAACATAATAACTGATATTAAAAATTTCTTGGAAAGAAAAGAAATTTACAGAGTTGTGGATAAAACATGGCTCTTGTGGACTTTGGTAAAATTAAATATTCATAAAGAAGAGAAATATAAAGAACAGTTTAAGAGCATTTTAAAATACATTGTTAAATATATAAATTATGGTATATTAAAAAAATTAAACACAAAAAGTTTATGTGCCATTTTGTGGAGTTTGGCAAAATGTTCATACAATAATTTGAAAGTGTATAAAAAACTTCTATACTTTTTGGAAAAATATATAATTACCTTAACATGTCAGGACATTTCGAATATTTATTACTCCTTGTCGTTAATAAATTATAATGACCAATCCTTTTTTGAATTAATTGAACAGGAAATAAACAAAAAAATAAATAAGTTTAGTGTACAAAGTCTTATGAATATATTATGGGGAATGGCAAAGCAGAAAAGAAGAAATAACACCTTCAATATTGTGAAAGATAAGCTGCTATTTTACTCGACCAGTCTTGATATACGAAATATTAGCTTATTTTTATGGTGTTTAAACAAAAATAATTATTACTCTGTGGACATAAATTTTGAAGGAAAGAAATTTCAAGATTTAAATATAAAACAAGCCATGCAGTTGTTGTTATTTTTTAATTACAACAAAAAAAAATATTTGGAGTATTTAAAATATGTTCTTCATTTTTTATTTCAAAATATTAGTGCCTTAACAAATCAGGAAATTTCTTTTTTTTCCTATTCTTTATCAAAATTAAATTTACTAAATAAAAGTTTTTCCAAAATGAAGACACATATTTTAAAAAGGGATTATAACACGTTCAATTTAATTGACGTAAATATGCTCCTTTTATCACTCAATAATAGTAATATTTATGACAAAACTGTAATAAATTTTTTGTTTCTTGCATTAAAAAATATATTAAATGACGGCATCATAACCACAATTAATGAACAACAAAGCAACAGTGAAATATTATTAACAGGTCAGGAAAAAAAATTTACAAATTTTAATTTCATAATGAAAAATTTAGCTGAAATGAAAATATTTGACCAAGATATACTTCTTTATTATATACTGTACTATTCTCATAATTTTGCAAACATAACCATTGACGAACTTGCAGATTATATGTATTATACAACCTCGATAAATAACCCATATGAGGGGGAAAGATATGAACGAAGTAAATCAGGGAAAGAAGATGCTGAGAAAGTTGGTATTTCCGAATGTCAGGAAAACAATAACATACAACTAGCCATTAGTAGTGACAAAATGAAACAGCTACTAATCAGTGCAGGGGGGGATGAACTGAAGCAATTACTTATCAAAAGTGACAAATTAAAATTGGATGAAAGAGATTTTCAAAAAGTTTATTTACATTATTTGAACAAGATAATTTTATTTTTAAGGGAAAAAATGATTAACTTTGATGCACATTCGTTTCTTGAACATTTGAATCGTCGGGATGACGAGAATAAAAATGATATGGCAGGCAAATCAAAAAACAAGATAGAAACATTTGTTTTTAATTACCAGTCAGATGACAGTGAAAAAGATGTTAAAAAATTAAATGAGCTATTTTTAGGAAATGACCCGAACACTGTTAATGTAAGTAGTTTAGAAAATTTAACTTCTGATCAAGAATATTCTGACTTTGTAAATGAAAAAAAAAATGATCAACAAGAGAAAATAGAAAACGAAAAAAAGCATACACCATTATGTACATCCATTAATTCATTATTACATTTATTTCATTCTTTTTCATTCATTAACGCTTTTGATAAGAGAAAAATTGATTCGTATTTTGACAACTTATACCATGTTGTGAATGAAAAGAAAAGCGAAATTACAGCATATCAATGGTTACTCATTAAAGACATCATTAAGATGGTTAAAATAAAAAATAAAAAGGATTGGGAAATTCTTTTGGACAATGTAAATACTTATGTGAGTAACACTGAGGACGATCAAAGGGACTACTTTGAGACCATAAATATTGATATTTAAAGCGGATATAGGAGGGGGAAAAAAAAAAAAAATAAATAAATAGAGTAAAACAAAATAAAACAAAATAAAACAAAATAAAACAAAACAAAATTAAACAAAATTAAACAAAATTAAACAAAATAAAACAAAACAAAATTAAACAAAATTAAACAAAACAAAACAAAACAAAACAAAATTAAACAAAACAAAATTAAACAAAATTAAACAAAACAAAACAAAACAAAATAAAACAAAACAAAATTAAACAAAATAAAACAAAATAAAACAAAACAAAACAAAATTAAACAAAATAAAACAGAACAAAATTAAACAAAATAATATAAAATAAAGCATAACTAAATTAGACAAAATAAAAAAAAATTAAACGAAACAAAAGAGTTTGTATTATATATGCAGTTGGGACTAGGTTGTCACTAAAAAATTAAAGCAGAGGGGCACAAAACAAAACAAACAAACGGAGTGTCAAAAATGTTGTGTCTGTCATTGTGTATCAGTTTTTTATAATATTAGCTTCTCACAGATGAATGCACATGCGTGTAATATGTGTTTGTGTGTATACATGCATGTAATATGCATTTTCATGTGGAACGTGTGGACATAATTACTTATACGATGGATTTGTTAAAAATGTAAAACACCCAAAATAAAACTGCCAATGCAAAGGAAAGAAAACAAGAAATTTCAATGTCATTTAGGAAAAACATAGCTTTGCTTATGTACCTTTTATCCTTCATGCAATATAAATCAAAATTTGTGTCAAGGATATGAATTAAAAAGGTTAATATATATTTCATATGAATTAAACTAAAGGAGACAGATGCAATAACGGTAGAAAATAAAAGGCTAAAATAATTAAAGTTCATTGTACCTTTTAAGCTGTAACTTAAATACCATATATTGCTATACCATTTCGAGCTATACATATTATTTAACCCCATGGTACGAATTATGCTGTCAATGTTTCTCATACAGTGTATATGAAGAATGCAGGGTGAGGTGTGTGTGTGCGTATCAACGATCGAATAATTAAATGTTTTTTCTATTTGACCAATTTTTCTCACATTACAATTATTATTCTTCTCACCGTTACTGCCGTTGTTACCGCTATTGTTGCTGCTGTTATCCATATAAAAATCATCCAAAACGGTCTTTCGTTGCATCCACTCGATTTTATTTTTGCTGCTTTGCTTAAGAAGTTTTATTCTTTTTAAATTTTCCTCATCACCGCAGTAATCATCATAGTAACTAGTATCTCCGTAACTAACCTTTTTTTTTTTTTTTTTCATTAATATTTGTTTTATACGCGTGATGATTGAACTTTTTTTTTTTTCTAGCGAATTTGCAGGAAATAGTATTTGTTCATTTTGACTAGCTAACACATTGTCACTATTATGACCATTTTGGCTAGCTAACACATTGTCACTATTTTTTCCATTTTGGCTAGTTAACATACCGTCACTATTATGACCATTTTGACCATTCTGGTCATCCTTTTCTGCACTTCGACCAATGAGCTGTTTTTTTTTTCTTTCCTCATTTTTACCTTGCCTGTTCAGGTAGTAGGTATTTAACAGTGGCTTAAAGGGAAAAAAGTGCACACAATCTTCGTATCTTAGTAACATTACATTGCTTTTGTTTCTGAACAAATGAAAAATGACATTATGATTGTCAATAATGATTTTGTTGTAATATTGTAGTTGTTCTTTATTGTCGAATTGTTCTATGAGTTCGTCTTGTGCAAACTTCTTTTGTTCATTTTGTGCAAACTTCTTTTGTTCATTTTGTGCATATTTTTTTTGATCATTTTGAATTTTTAGTAAGTAATTACAATCTAAATATAAATTTGTTAAAAACACTTGGTCATTTTCAATAAAAGAAGGTATGTACTGTAAGATTTTTTTAGCTAAGTAAACAGTGCTGATCCATCCGCCTGAGTTTAGCAAATTTAAATTTTTATAAAAATAAGTGAAATCTTTATATTTATCCATAATATTTGTAGAATCCCATTCAGTATTGTCATTACATTTAAAAATACTATTGTGAAATATTAAATGCATATTTTCAATCATTTTAAAAAAAAAATAATTACTGGAATAGGTACTCTCACTAGTGCAAACAAATAGATTATCATAATTTATTATATATCTTTCTATAATAACATTAGCTGGTTGAAGAAGTATAGAATCAAAACCATCCACAAATAGAATTATATCATTATCTTTACATACTTTTAAGTATTCTTTTACCTTAACTAATTTTTCAATAAATCCTCCCCACTTTTTTCCCCATCCTAATACATTTAATTTTATATTCAAGCTATTGCAGCTTTCTTTTAACGTGTTAAAGTAGCCTTGCTCATGAGTTGCAAATGTTAAAACGTGTAATTTGCTATTCCTTATCTTCTCCTTCATCTGTTCGACGTTTATTTCTACCTCCTTGCACATTTTCTTAAGTAGCTCTTCTGTTCTACCGTGGGGATAAAGAAGCAAATACGGGGTAAAGGTGCAGAAAAAGAGGCAGATACAGGTGCAAATGCAAAGGATAAAGAGAAGGTGAAAAATAATGAATTGCTGTGCTTCACAAGATAAAAGCTCACACAAGAAATGGAAGGGTGGGGAAAAAACCGCAAGTTGACAAAGAAAAGAAAAAAGTTAAGATGGGAAAGCAAAGATAAATGATAAATAATAAAACAATGTAGTAACAAAAAAAAAAAAAAAAAAAAAAAAAAAGACAAAACGACAGAGGTTGCAATTTAATGCATATGCTTCGTATTTTTTAAATCTTAAAATCTTTCCGATTCCCTTCTTTGACAAAATAATATATATTTTATTCGAAAAATGCAACTGTAGATGCTTTGTTCTACAACTTGGTGAAATTTTACATACAATACGTGGTTTTTTTAATCCTTTCAGACAATTTAAATGAACCAAAAAAAAAATATACATAAGTATATATATGTATATATGTATGTATATATGTATGTATATATGTATGTATATATGTATGTGTATATGTATATATGTATGTATATATGTATGTACATATGTATGTATATATGTATTATGTGGGAGGGCCTAAATATACGTATATACACAGCGGCACCACCTTGAGAGCCATGTCTAACAGGTGTTTGGTAAAACTGCGGGGGGATTAAGTAAAATTAACTGGAAATATATTCTTAAGGTCTGTATGTACATGCACGTGTTTTCTTTTTTTTTTTTTTTTTTTTTTTTTTTGTTTTGCGTATATGATGAAGGAAAAAAAATTTTACATATAAAAAGTAGTAAGTGTTCTTATAAACATGTGTATCCATATGTATATATGGACATATATCTGTTTTCCTTCTATTTTCACCCAAAAACAAATAAAAAAAAAAAAAATAAAGTATGTGCAAATGAGATCAATTAGAGCATAGGTTAATGCTTCTAAAACGTTTTTAAAAGTGGTAGTAAAAAAGAAAGAAGAGAAGAATAACTTCATCAATGCATATAGCGAGCCTTATTTTTTTATGACGAATATGTCAAAAAAAAAAAAAAAAAAAAGAAGAAGAAAAAGAAAAAGAAAAAGAAGAAAAGAACGAAATGAAAGAAAAAAAGGAAAAAAGAAAAAAAAACAAAAAAAAAAAAACAAAATAT